>NW_003852397.1:16385726-16392492 GCF_000181295.1 Otolemur garnettii | reverse complement strand
AACCCGCCACCTTAGGTGTATGTGGCTGGCGCCTTAGCCGGTTGAGCTACAGGCGCCGAGCCTGAATTGAATTTCTTATCCTCTGATACTATTTAGAAAGATTCAGTTCCTAGATAAATAATTACAGTAATCTATTTTAAAGTTTATTGACAGACAATATTTTAAAAAATATTTTAAAATTTCAAATTAATATGAGGGAACACATTTTGAAGTTACATTGTTCTCACTCCCGAGGTAAAGTTCAAGTTGTGGTAGAGACCTCACCCAGGGGGTGAGCTGAACAACCCTGTGTTATGCACATTAGGAGGGATCCCACCAGATGCCTTCCCTCCTGCCAATCCCTCTTCTCCTCCCCCTTGCCAGCCTCTATTTGTGTTTTATCATTCATCTGAGCATGTAAATGTCTATATGTTGGTTTCATATTAGTATTGAGTATATTAGTAATATTTTTTTTCCATTATTGAGATACCTTACTAAGATGAATGTGTCACAACTCCATCTAGGTAAACATAAAAGAGGTAAACTCTCCACCCTTTTTATGGCTGAATAATACTCCATGGTATATGTATACCACAATTTGTTAATCTATTCATGGGTTGATGGGCATTTGGGTTGTTTCCATGACTTGGAAATTATGAATTGAACTGCAGTAAACATTCTGGTGTAAATGTCCTTGTGGTAATATGATTTTTGTTCTTCTAGGTAGATACCTAGTAATGAGATTGAGGGATCAAATGGAAGGTCAACTTTTAGTTATTTGAGAATTCACCATACTTCATTCTATAAAGGTTGTGTTAGTTTGGAATCCCACCAGCAGTGCAGAAGTGTTCCCTTCTCTCCACATTCACACCAGCAGCTGCAGATTTGTGGTGTGGGCTAAGCTAATCTTACTGGAGTTAAGTGATATCTCAAAGTGGTTTTGATTTGCATTTCTCTGATGATTAAAGATGATAAGCATTTTTTCATGTGTTTGTTGGCCATTCATCTGTCATTTTCAGCGAAGCTTCTGTTCAAGTCTCTTACCCACATAGAAATGGGATTTTTTGCACTTTTCTTATTGATTAATTTGAGTTCTCTGTAGATTCTAGTTATCAGATCCTTATCAGATTTATAACATGCAAAAATCTTCTCTCATTCTGAAGCATGTCTGTTTGCTTTGGCTGTAGTACCCTTAGCTGTGCAGAAGCTTTTTATCTTGATCAGATCCAAGTAATTTATTTTGGGTATTGCTGCAATTGGCAGGGGTGTCTTCCTCATAAAATATTTTCATAGGCAAAATAATATTTTTTATTTCTTGTGCATTTGAATATACATGATGTTTTGATTTTACGTATATGTAAGACCAACACAAAAGTTTATTTTTATGGATTTTGATCAACATTCAGATTAAGTGGGTTCCTATTTTTCAGCGAATAAACTATAATGCACATTTATATTATGAATTAACTTTAAATGCTTTTTAAAAACTATGCAAACATTGGTTTCCCTGGAGAGTTAAGTTTTTACTTGAAAGTGTTATTAAGGAGTAGTTGATGAATTGGTTACTTTTGACAATAAGACTCTATACATCATATGACCTTAAACTGTCCCTCCAATTTTGGATGTACCACAAATACATATCTACTGATAGATGATAACACAGAATCAGTATTTCCACTAGAAAACATCTTTGTAAAGAGTGTGCTTTGAATGCTTGCTTCCCTGTGCAGATACTTTGCTTGCACCACCTCCTCTAATAGCTATTCCACCTGTAGGTTGCGTTTGCAGATGGGGAAATTAGGAATTGAAGAGGTTAAGTGCTGTGCTTAAGGTCCCCTGATGAAGAGAAAGTGATACTTGCAATGAAATTTAGGTTTATCTAATTCTTCAGGGCATAATCTTTTCTTTACTTATGCCACCTCTTTCTTCAAACTTAAAGGAAAAGACTATTTTCATATTGATCTCACTAGGATGGCCTTGATAAAGGGTAAGGAAAATTTTTAATAATTTTTTCTTCTCTTTTTTTTCTTCCTTTTAAAGATTTTTCTTTAGTTGTCTAGGAGCACAACTGATTGTCTAGAGGCACAACTTCTCAAGAAACAGAAGGCCCATATGCTACAAATAGTTATGTGACCCCCTGCTAAATGCCAGAGGTCTAGAACTGTACAAAGCAAACCTCAGTTCCCTTTAACTCATGAACATATCACTGTGATACGCAAACCACTGGCCCTAGTGAGAATCACTGCCATTTTTTGTCAATATTATGTCTGGAAAAGCATATCTTGCACTGTGTCTGCGTGTCTGAACCTCCTCTTGTGCAGGCTTACACACCTCCTGCGTCCCATACCTGACTCTAAAAGCCCAGGATCTCTCTTTGCTCAAGAGAGGGGGGCCTTTGGCCAAAAAGCTCTCCCTTCTCCCTTCTTTCTCCAAAGAATAAAAAACCTGAATACTTTCTTGATTATATGTTCTGTCATTGTGGCTGATAAAAAAGCAGGGCAACAACACAATTTTTGGTAACATTGAAATCTGTGAAAGACACATCAATTAGATTCCTTCATGATGCCTCAAAATTACAAGTATGAAGATATTTTAAAAGCTTTCATGTGAATCACTTTTTCACTGAGAATCACTGATAACTTTGTGCATTGTAACACCACCAAGTAATCATCTTTTCCATTTTGATTTCACTTTTCTCTTTGAATTGAGAATAACTGAATTGATGGATAGTCGTGTACCAGTTGGAACCATGAACAAGTTTTACAAATCATTTTTTGCTAGGTTTTTTTTTGTACAGAATATGTAGTAAATAAATAAATACAACGTCACCTAAAATTCTAATTTTTATTTATTTCAAAACTCCATATTAAGACTAAGAAGTAATTAGCCCTCTTTCCATTCTCTTTTTTGCTCTCACAAATACCAGCAGTTGGCTTGTATGAATGATTACTTACTGAATGATTTCTTTGGTGAAAGGGGGTGATTTTTCACACACAGATGTCAAACGTGAGTTACAACGGAGAACACATGAAGTCACAGTAGCATTTGGCTTAGGTCACAGAAGGTTAAGACATGGCAACTTGTGCAACAGACAAACTGAAAATTATTTTACATCACGGACTTTTGGGTCACTTACAAATATCCAAAAGAATAAATTTTAAAGCTCTGGCACTCAAGGGTCTACACTAGGCTGAAAAAAGATGACAACACAGACAATATGTACCCCATGTTTCTTTGAGCTTAAACATTTTACGAATATTTACAAGTAACTCTTTATGTGACTGAATTGGTGAAGTCTCCTGGAATCTAAGAAATAACAAGGATACAATTTTAAGGCTGATAACATTTCTGGTAACTACAGGATGTTTTCTGAAGATAGTATTGGCATTCATATCTGATCGGTTCAATGACTGTACTCTGAACTTCCGATACTAAATTTGTGTTTTTGTTTTCGATTTAAAAATTAAACACACACATACACACACAGAGGACCACTAAACATCTGGCTTATTTACATCTTTATACATTCATAAGTAAGCTGTAGTTAATTAAAAAATAAGAATGAATGCTAGTTAATTTATTGAAGAAATGAGTATAGTCTTATGAATGTAAATATTTATATATATTTGTGCATATTTATACATACAGTGTATAACTTTTGCTGCAGCATTAGGGTGTAGCATAACGTGTCATTTTTGAGAGAATATTCATTAAAAAGGGCCATCTCTCCAGTTGTATGTAATTGTCATGGCTTTAGTCTCTAACAGAGTATGCGAAAAAGTGTGGGAAAGACTTTAAGAAAATAAAACCATATAGCCACATTCACTGTTCCTGATTTATCACCATTATTTCTGACTCAGAATATCCCTCCCTCAACGGACTGTTTTATGCCTTGTGATTCAGAATGCCCTTTTATAGCATGTGGCCGTACTTCAGGAAGGAGAAGACCCAGATTCCTAACATTGCCATAAATCAAGGAGCCCATAGCTGTGACAGTACTTGCAAGGTTACCCAACCCTGAGTCTCCGAGATTTTCTTTTATTGCTGAAGCTAGGTGCCATTACAGTTCTGTTCTGGAAGACTCAGGTATAATAGTGGCACATAGGTCATTTTCTTAAGTGAAGACAAAAATAATTCTTCCTGTTCAGGCTGTTTTCACTTTAGTCTTAGATGTCATCATTTCCTTCATCTCTTGTTTTGGCTTCACTTCTCATACACATAACTCAGCACATCAGAAATTCTACCTTTCTTTTTTAGAAACCTTGTCTGTTGGCCTCACCCAGACTGCCTTGCTCTAAACTAGCTATAATCATTTTTCTTACATGAAGACTGTTAATAACTTATGACTCTTTTCTCTGGACACTGATTTTCAGACATTCTAATGGTGCCGTGTCGGGCAGCCTGACAGGCTACCGAGGGAATGCTTGTGGCCATGCACTTCTTCCCGCCCTCACACCACACAAGATCAGAGATCACGTGAATTTTGCACCCTGTAAGCCTGCCTTGCTGCGGTCTATTTCTCAAGAACGTTAGAACACACATTTCCTTCTACTTTCCTCACGCTGCAGTATCATTTACGTTTCTTCTGTAGCTGCCCTTGCTTGCATTTTTCTAAGTTCACGTAAGACAGGGAATGTGGGTAATGCAATGGGAGGCTGGAGAGGGCCACATCTCACACTTGAGCAGGAAAACTCAGTCATCACACTTAGCAACTACGAAAGGATCTCCTCACTTCTTTTTGATATGTACATTGAACATATTTTTTTGTCATTGATTTCAATTTATTCATTTTCTCAAAGATTACATCTTGTCACTGCCGTGTGTAATTTCTCTCTTGGTTTTTCTATGGGAAGAGTGAGCGATATCTGTGTTGATACATGAATACTCCAGCAAAGCTATCAGCACTTTGTATTTAGGAGATGTGGTTTGTGCTGGCAAAACCCCTGGATAAATAAAAAGGCAGTTACACAGAATAATGAAGCTAGCATTCAAGGATGATTAAGAGAAAAAAAAAGTATTTATATTAAATAAATGACATTTCTAGAGGATCAGTAAGCAGTACAGTCTTAATAAAAATAGCATATATTAATGAATTGTAAGGAATTTCACTTCAAGGAAAGAAAACAAGGCAACTAAACATAGAATATATGAAATATTGTAAATAAATCTATTCATTACATGTGCATTTTATGCCAGACACAATGCCAAGGAACCCAAATGACTAATTTAGTGAAATTCTGTGAGAGACCCTATAAGGAGATATTGTTATCTCCCTTCACAGATAATGAAACTGAGGTTAAGAATGTTTGGTAATATTCGTATAAAGAATATCACCCAGCGGGAAAGAAGAACTTGGATTTAAGTGTGAGAGGCTTCTTGACTTGCAATGTCTAATTATTTATGCACTGAGTCATTGCTCTATACAGATTCTTTAGAAAGGATGTAAATTCAAGACTGGAGGCAACATGAGGCTCTAACTCAGTGTGTTTTTAAAACCTTTTTTTATCTCACAGCACACTTGAACCTGTAGTTAAACTTCCGTGGCACACTTAAACTATTCCAAAAAAAGAGTAAAAAAAAGAATATACTTACTGTGCTTTAAACTTCTTTTGAAAATAATTTAAATAATGGTCTTTAAAAATTTTTGCAGCACATCTAAGACCCTCTCACGGCACACCAGTGTGCTGTCGCATACTTGTTGAAAATTCCTGGTCTAATGGATTAAAAGTCTCGCTAAGGCAAGTGAACGCTGAAAGTCACAGTTCACTTTTTTCCTCTCAACTAATTCAGAGTGTGCCTCAGACATGGTAGAAAAATGCATAAATCCAGCGACTATTGACAGAGCACTAGCAACATCCAAAGCCCATTGATCTTGCTTTTGCTGCCAATACTCAGGTCTGCTGATCTTTCTGCAACAGTATTGCTCAGTGTTGTAGGTAATTTCACTGTTTGCTTAATGTACAACTCTTTTTTTTTTTTTTTTTATTGAACGGTAACTATGTACATTAATGCACTTCTGGGGTACAGTGTGGGGTTTTCACATGCAATCTGAAATACTTCCATCAACTGGTAATGTACAACTCTTATCAACAACATTCAAAGTTTTTGAAATTTCAGAACAAAATTAATATAAATTAATATAATGCCTTAAATCTACATCCTCGCAATGAGACAGGATGAGCGTTGTTTCCTAGTCATTCAGGACTTCTCTGCACTTCCCCAGATTCTCATCTGCAACCTCTGTCCCTGCAGGAAGGTCAATATAACACACACACACACACACACACACACACACACACACACACAAGTGCTACTGTAGCACTTGGCTTCCCAGCGATGTGGTCCTCATTAATTTAGTACAGGAATACTAGGAAAATTGCTTATTTTACAACGATAGATGGAAATTTCTGAAATGTTCTTGAGGTTTCAGAGGAATAGAGTCTATAAAACCAGAAAATAAAAACATGGTGGGAGAATGGGAAAGACCAACATAGAAATAAATATGAATGAGCCCAGTGTGCTGGCTCACTCCTTTAATCCTAGCATTCTGGGAGGCTGAGGCAGATGGATCACTTGAGCTTAGGAGTTCAAGACCAGCCTGAGCAAGAATGAGAACACACCTCTACTTAAAAAATAAAGGGGCATTGTGTCCAGCGCCTGTGGTCCTGGATACAAGGGAGGGTGACACAAGAAGATTGCTTGAGCCCAAGGGTTTGAAGTTGCTGTGAGATATGATGCCATGGCATTCTACTCAGGGTGACAGAGTAAGACTCTGGCTCAAAAAAAA
>NW_003852397.1:16362935-16385706 GCF_000181295.1 Otolemur garnettii | reverse complement strand
AAAAAAAAAAAAAAAGAATAATATAAATAAATAAGTGAATGAAGCAAGAGAACAGTCACACCAGAATAACATAGCCCGAGGAAAGCAAATTTGGATATTTAAAACTATGATTCTTATGTCTTTATCATTCCAGGTTTTTGAACTTAGATTATATAAATTGTCAATTATAGTTTGGCATGTTATAGTGCTACTGCAAAGGTTAGGGAGATTAGTGAAGTGTAGAAAACAGCATTCTGGAACAGTACACATGTTTTTGAACATGTTTTGACATGTATACATATTTTATATTAGAGCATGAGGAAAGAGCTGCTAGTAGTGAAGGATTGGAAACAGATGGAGATAGTGAGTGGTATCATATTTTGGTGTGCGTGTGTATTATTTCAACATTTTAATGGTGGATTCATGTAGTTCTTATAACATTAAGAAAGAAGACAATGAATTCATAGACAAAAGTCCATCCAATTTAGAAATTTTTTTTCTTTAATTTGTTAATGCCACCCTCCAATAATCATGGGGTTAAGATCAAAACAACAACAAACATTTATTAAGAGGGTTATAACACAGACTATTGTGAGAGTTCTTTTGTTGTTGTGTCTTTTCTGTTTTCTTCTTTGTTCTTCTTTTCTTTGTTCTTTCTCTCCTCCCCCACCTCACCTCACTTTGTTTCCATTAAAAGTCTATTGCTCCAGTGAATTTCCAGCTAAAGCAAAAAAGAAAAGAAAATCATTGTCTGGTAATTGAAGGTCAACCTCAGAAAGGAAGACTCATTCTGTATCTTTCATCTTATTGAAGAGAGGAATAAGATAGTTTATACATTTAAACATTTCCTCATTCATTCCAGTTTTTCACAGAGAGTAGACAGAATACTGGAGGAGCCACTAAAAGACCTTTTTAATTTTTATTTATTTTTGTCGTTGGGGATTCACTGAGGGTACAAAGAACCAGGTTACACTGATTGCATTTTTTAGGTAAAGTCCCTCTTATAATTGTGTCCTTCCCCCCAAAGGTGTGTCACACACCATGACCCCCACCCCTCCCTTCCCTCCTTCTCTCTCTCTGTTCTCCCATTCCCCCACCCCTCCACCATACTAGGTCATTAATTGTCTTCTTGTCAGAATTGAGTACATGGGATACTTGCTCCTCCATTCTTGTGACACTTTACTAAGAATAATGTTCCACTTCCATCTAGGTTAATACAAAAGATATAAAGTCTCCATCTTTTTCAATGGCTGAATAGTATTCCATGGTATACATGTACCACAGATTGTTAATCCATTCCTGAGTTGGTGGGCATGTAGGCTGTTTCCATGTTTTTATGATTATAAATTGAGCTACAATAAACAGTCTAGTGCAAGTGTCCTTATGGTAAAAGAATTTTTTTTTTCCTTCTGGGTAGATATCCAGTAATGGGATTTCAGGATCAAATGGAAGGTCTAGTTTGAGTTCTTTGAGGATTCTCCATATGTCTTTCCAAAAAAGTTGTATTAGTTTGCAGTCCCACCAGCAATGTAAAAGTGTTCCCTTCTCTCCACATCCATGCCAGTATCTGCAGTTTTGAGATTTTGTGATGTGGGCCATTCTTGCTGGGGTTAGATGATATCTTAGGGTAGTTTTGATTTGCATTTCTCTGATGATTAGGGATGATGAGCATATTTTCATATGTTTGTTAGCCATTGGTCTGTCTTCTTTAGAGAAGGTTCTATTCATCTCTCTTGCCCATTGACATAAGGGATTGTTGGCTTTTTTCATGTTCACTAATTTGAGTTCTCTATAGATCCTAGTTATCAAGTTTTTGTTCAATTCAAAATATGCAAAAAGCCTTTCCCAGTGTTTAGGTTGTCTCTTGGCTTTGATTGTTGTCTCCTTAGTTGTACAGAAGCTTTTCAGTTTAATTAAGTCTCATTTTATTTATTTTTGTTGTTGTTGCAATTGCCATAGAAGTCTTCTTCACAAAGTCTTTCCCCAGGCCAATATCATCAAGTGTTTTTCCTCCACTTTCTTTGAGGATTTTTATTATTTCATGCCTTAAATTTAGGCCTTTTATCCATCTTGAATCAATTTTTGTGAGTGAAGAAAGGTGTGGGTTCAGTTTCAGTCTTTTACATGTGGATATTCAGTTCTCCTACCACCATTTATTGAAGAGGGATTCTTTCCCCCAGTGTATATTTTTAATTTTACTGAATAGAGTAAAACTGAAAGCTTTTCCACTTAGAGCTAGATCCAGATAAGGTTGTTCTGTATTGCCACTACTATTCAACATAGTGCTGGAAGTTCTAGCCAATACAGTCAGACAAGAGAAGAAAATAAAGGGCATCCAAATGGGAGCAGAGGAGGTCAAACTCTCACTCTTTGCTGATGATAAGATCTTATGCTTAGAGAACCCCAAAGACTCAACCAGAAGACTCCTGGAAGTGATCAAAAAATACAATAATGTCTCAGGATATAAAACCAATTTCCACAAGTCTGTAGTCTTTGTATATGCCAATGGCAACCAAGATGAGAAGCTAATTAAGGACACAATCCCCTTCATAGTAGCTTCAAAGAAAATGAAACACCTAGAAATATACCTAACAAAGGAGTTGAAGGACCTCTACAAAGAAAATTATAAAATCCTGAGAAAAGAAATAGCAGAAGATATTAACAAATGGAAAAACATACCATGCTCATGGCTGGGAAGAATAAACATTGTTAAAATGTCTATACTACCCAAAGCAATCTACATATTCAATGCCATCTCTATTAAAATACCAACATCATACTTTCAAGACTTGGAAAAAATAGTACTTCGTTTTGTATGGAACCAGAAAAAACCGTGTATAGCTAAGGTAATTCTTAGTAATAAAAACAAAGTGGGAGACATCAGCCTACCAGACTTTAGGCTGTACTACAAGGCCATAGTGATCAAAACAGTATGGTATTGGCTCAAAAATAGAGACATAGGTACCGGGAACCCATTAGAAAACCAGGAGAAGAAACTAACATCTTACAGCCACCTAATCTTTGATAAACCAAACAAAATGTTTTTATTCTTGTCCCTCTGAACAATTTTATAGCACTTCACATTATGTTTCTGTAGTTGCCTTTCATAATAGGATCACTTTGATCCAAAGGCAAATGTTTTCTATGTAGCTGTTTCTTGATTTAGTAGATGTATTTGTAGTTACTATACACAGAATATATATGCAGCTTATAATAGGTCTTCACTCATCATTTCAACTAACTTGAATGCTTGGTATTAAAGTAAGACTTTAATGTATAAAATAAGTTAGAGCCAGAAATCAAACCAAGGTTGGTTTGTCTACACTGCCGGCTTTTGTCTACTATAAAATTCTGGTTCCTTATGTTCAGAAAAACTATTTTATCACTTTTTTAGTGACCCACTGAATATCTCTTAATTCTACCATTTTCCACAAAGAAAGGATTTTTGTTTTCATGTTGCTGTAATATGCCATGTTGCTTACTTGCCCTTATTTCAAAAATAAGTTAATAAACCTGATAGTGATTAAGTACCACCCAAGAGAACAGCAGCAGCAGTCAGGGATGGAAGGGTGGAGTAGGTTTGGCTTTGTTTTTGTATAGAGAGAACAACTTAGATCAAATGTGATGTAGTTTCCATCAGAATGAAAATAGCCTGTGCATTTTGGTGTGGGGCAATAGAAAGAATGTTGAGAGACCTGTCAGCATTTTTAAGTGAAACAGTCACAATAAGGCAGCAGTGCATAGAAAAGCCTTAGACAGTTCAGGAAAGATAAACAAAAAGAGCCCCATACCATCTTGAAAATGTGAATGGAAAGAAAAATACAGTACAGGCTCTATGTCTCTTTCCTACTTACAAACATTCTGTTCAGAAAAGGTATTGAAGTCTTTGTCACTCACCATTACAGTTATTCAAGTTGGTTTGAGATGCAGTTGTTGCAGCTCTTACTGCATACTCTTACATTAGAAACGACTTATTAAAAACTAGGCTATCCCATGAACAAAGATACTCAAAAATATTAGAATTCTTTGCATGAAAGTCTATGTTATGTTTGAGAATGAAATAAACACTAAATCTTATATATTATTAATTCAGCCAAATAAGCTAAGGTTTTTGCCATAGATAAGCTGGTGAAAGAAAAAAACTCCATCAGTTAATTTTATTTTTTAATCTAATTACCTTTTCAGTATGATGATTTGGAATCCAGTATACCCACAAGGGTCACTTTCCCAAGTTTCACTTGTTTAGGTCTACTAAATTAGAATATGTGGGTATATTTTGTGAAAGCTTCTAGTTGATTCTGATATCCACCTGTGATTAAAGACCAATGTTTTTAACTAAGAAGGAAAAGATTAATTTCCTTATATACCAATATATAAATATTAATGCACACACATAAATATACATACATTTAGTCTCTCTCTCCGGAATATAAATATCATAAGGGGATTTTTTACCTGTTCTATTTATTGTTGTATCCTAGTGCCTGGTTCTTAAGGAAACTCTCAGCATATATTAGTCAAATGAACAGAAATTCTCACAGGGGAGTGGAAGGGTGAGCAGAATCAAATTATCCAATTATCACATTATCTATGATTAGGGAATCAGGCCTTAAGTACTTCCTCTGTAGATAGTGTTGAACTCGTGCTCTGATGATACAAACAAGGAGTGTTGAGCTGGCCAAAGCGTAAAGCTAGTTTTGTTAAAGATGGGGTTGGAAAGTTGAGATTAATTGTCTATAAGCCCTTTGTTATTATTTTTCATTTTTCTAAAGCTAAGCTTACCTATTGCTTTCTAGGTCCTGCTAATTGGAGCTGATCAACATTTTTTCTTTTTCCTTACTTTTGCAAGATGGGTTAGTGCTGGTTTGTACTGCAGCTCTACAACTGTGAAAGTTGCCCATATGATTAAGAATTGTTTTGTTTTTCCATCTTTCTTCCCTGTTATGAAATGATATGTGAAAATAAGTTGTCACTAACTATTTTACCTGTTTTGTTTACTAATGCATTTTAAGTGCTTATAGGAGTGCTTGGCATATAATAGGGACTCAATAAATATTTTATGTAAGAATTAAAAAAATACATATCACAACTTTAAGGAGATTTTAATTAGAGGTTTATTCTTTAATTTCCATTCTGTGCAACACTGTATACTCTACTAAGATCTCAGTGTATTCTTCCAATAACTAGAGCACAGAAAGGCAGTTACAATCCTAGCTATTTTACAAAAGAGGAAAATAAAGCACAGAAAGATAAAATTTCCCTGTTCTTTCACAAATTAAGATAAATTTAGGATTGGAAAGACTTTACCTATTATCTGTTTTAAATCTACAGCACTTCCAACAAACTCCTTATATTTGAATTATTTTGATGTTGAAGGAGGCCTTTCCCCTTACATCACTTCCATCCATCCTCCTTTAATTTCCTCTTTGTTGTTTGCTTTTATGTCTATCAATGAAATCATCATCAACTATTGACATTTAGGGATAAATAAGTGTGATATACCTCCTGAAAATTCTCTTGTCCTAACTAAATTCTCTTGCTCCCTCAGCCATTCTTCATGAGACATGGTTTTGAGACTTTTTAATTACCTCTTCTCTAGCTTCTGTGTGCATCTCATTTAGTTTTTCAATCATGGTATGCATGACTTAAAAACAACTTTTACTTAGGAGTCTCAATTAAGTTTCACATAATTTGTCTACCTCATTTTATGTAGTCTTTCCAATAACTCAGTTAAATTGTTTTAGTAAGGAGTCTTTGGTTGGAGGAACAGAAATCTATCTGAATTAGTTTAAACATACTAAATCCAAAAGGATTTCTTGGTATGGACTATAAATATGGTGGAGACTTCTATAAAGTGGTAAGTCACCTGGGTTTGGAGCTACATTATTAGAAGTTCAGATAAGGGAAAAGAAGTGAAACTAGTCTAAGGAGGAGGCCTAATTGGCCTGACAAAATTTATACATGAAGAACTGTGATATTTGTTTCATAGATAAACTCTCAAAGTTTTCTGGAGGATTAAAATTGACTACCTTGATACACCTTATTAGCTTGATCAAGGACATAATGCTTGATTAACATGTTTATTAGATGAAAGCTAATCAGTTTACCCTGAAAATGCACAAATGAAATTTATAGTTTCTACACATACAGTCTGATATTCTTTTCTTTTCTTTTCTCCTTTCTCTTCTCTCCTCTCCTCTCTTCCCCTCCCCTCCCCTCTCCTCCCCTCTCCTCTCCTCTCCTCTCCTCTCCTCTTCTCATCTATTTTTTTGAGACAGAGTTTCACTCTGTTGCCCCAGGTAAGGTGCTGTGACATAGCTCACAGTACCCTCAAACTCTTGGACTTGAGAAATTCCCTTGCCTTAGCCTTCTGAATATCTGGGATACAATTTTGTTTTTTAAAACCTCTCTTTACGCTCTTTAAATTCTGTATCCTGTTTTGCTTTTTTTTTTCTTAAGGAAGGTAGTTGTGATGGTTAATTCTATGTGTCAACTTGACTGAACTATGAGATGCCCAGATATCTAGTAAAATAGTATTTCTGAGTATATCTGTATCATTGATTCTAGAAAAGAT
This sequence comes from Otolemur garnettii, assembly GCF_000181295.1. Classification (NCBI taxonomy): domain Eukaryota; kingdom Metazoa; phylum Chordata; class Mammalia; order Primates; family Galagidae; genus Otolemur; species Otolemur garnettii. The sequence continues at coordinate 16,379,153 of NW_003852397.1, read as the reverse complement.
TAGTATTAGAGGCAGTAGACTGAGCTTTGACCAATATAGATGGAGATTATACAACCTTAAGGCCCAAATTGAACAAAAATACGGAGGAAGGGCAATGAAATTTCTGCTTCTCTGCTCTAGCTGGGACCTCCCTCTAGAAGCATAGAAGCTTCTAGTTCTTAGTTCTTTGAACCAATAACTAATTTATACCATTATCTTTCTGGTTCTCTAGCTTGGACTTGGTAGATTGTGGGACTCCTTGGCTTTCATAATTTCATGAGCCAATTCAGCAGTGGCTACAGTCATCTTAAACCTCAAGTGGAGAAGCAATAACACTCAAGGTCATTAGAGTGTAGTTGTTGGAGGGATTCAGTTTCTCAAAGGCTGATAGGCTAAGTATATCAATTTCTTGCTGGCTGTTGGTAGGAGGGTTGCTTTCATTTCTTGATGCACAGGAGAACCCTGACTAATGCTACAGTCTACCACCTCACTCCTTCAAAAGTATAATATCTGCATATGGCCATTTTAACTATCTCTGAATTATCGTTTGACTATGGTCTGCAGACTCTATTTTCTTCATGTATTTACATCTGTTCCCTTATTTTTTTTAAAGATCATCTTCACCTACTTCCTATGTTTCTATCCTACATCTTTGATTTACCCATGACATTGGTTTTCTGTATTGTCATATGTAACTATAACTTTATTTGACCTTTGATTATACCATCTGATTGTAGCCTCTTTGTGTAGTAGGCATACAACTTATAAAATAATTCCCAATGATTCCTGGCCAATGCTCCTGGTATCATGCCCTTATGTACACACTACCTCTTGAATGTGGACTGGTTCTAGAGATTTATTCCAAATATATAGATTGTGGCAAAAGTGATGGGATATCAAATCCAATATAAAGTTTTTGTCTTATATGCACTCTCTCTGATTCTTATCACTTGTTCACTATGATGAGAGCAGGCTGTCATGTCTTAATCTGTCCATGGGAGGTGGCTCCTTTATCAGAATCTGTCCATGGGAGGTGGCTTGTGTAGCAAGAGTGTGGTTGTTGGCAGGATTCAATTTCTCACAGGCTGTTATGCTAAGTACATCAATTTCTTGCTGGCTGCTGGTGGGATGGTTTCCTTGCTTTCTTGCTACACCTCTTCTCAGAGCTATCGAGTCAGGATCTTTTGGGGGGGGGTGATAGCTATCAATATTTATAAATCCTGCTGGATTGAGATGAAGAACACAGAAGATAGCTGGCATGTGGGGAATTGACATGAGGAATTTGGATTGGGAAGGACAAAGGAGGGTTTATAAGGTCAAATTTTCTTGCTTAACAACTTCTCTGTTCCTCTAAGTTCTAATAGAGGCCTTGAAATTTTTATTTTAAGCAAGTTCCTCTGATAATTCTATAATCAGGCAAGTTTGGGAACTGGTGGCCCAATTCTTCTTTATAAAAAGCCTATTATAATTAGTTCTTATAATAATATCTTGTATTTTATTAATATAGTTAAAATCACTTAGGCTTGACACTTAGATTCCAGCATTGAATTCTGAGGCCCAAAAGTTTCTTAAAAACTGTTTCTGAAAGCTTATGAATGGGTGCTGGCCAGTGTTTCTAAGAGTATGGACATCTTAAACACTGGGAATGAAAAATGGAGATCTAATGTGTTCTCAAGTATTGTTAAAATATCAGATATTAACAAGCCCACTGTGCTGCTTTCTGTGTACTAGGAAGATTCAAAGATATAACGTATTTATATGTAATCTGTTCAGTCATTTGTCTTTGTATTGAAGGAGAGAGCCTTCTTGCTGTAACCTTACTCAGCTATTTTTCACTCAGCAAAAGAATAAAATGCTTTTTCAAAAAGTGTATTGCTTTCTCCATGACAATAACTACATCCACAGACTCTTGAATTTCACCTGAGTAGATGCGTTTCTGAAGCTGTTGAAAATAGGCATAGGCATATGATTTAAGATAAGAGTAAAAATAAATTGCTCAATTAAAACTACAGTGAGAGTTTGGAGGAGGAAGTAATTATCTGAGCTGGTAGTTAGCCAGGACAACAGTTAGTGCTTCTACCCATATAAAGAATGAAAATGAGAATTGAACAATTCTGCAATCTGCATCCCCACCTCCACCTCCTGAGTCAGAATGTATTGCATTTATGTTCTTGTTACTATTTACAACTCAGACAGGAGAGAAATTTATTATCAGATTTATAGAAAAAGACATGGGTTGTTTATATCTCATAATTCAAAAGCCTTCGGAAGCCTGTAAAAATCCCCAAACAGAAATTTCTCCCCTGTCCTAAAGTGTTTAAGTGGTGCACAGTATGTAACTGATAGAGATCATTCAGGTATCCTGTGTTGTGACATCCACTGGAAACACAATGTTACTATATTCAGGATCATAGGAAACAGAATACATGGTCTTTTCATTTCACTATCAAAGACATGGAGACTGCAAATATATAATCATTGTGGTGAGCAGAATAATCATTATGCAATCATTAAAATTTTTTTCTTGGCTTGATGCCTGTGGCTCAAGTGGCTAAGGCACAAGCCACATACACCTGAGCTGGTAGGTTCGAATCCAGCCCAGGCCCTCCAAACAACAATGTCAGCTGCAACCAAAAAATAGCCAGGCATTGTGGCGGGCACCTGTAGTTTCATCTACTTGGGAGGCAGAGGCAGGAGAATCACTTGAGCCCAGGAGTTGAAGGTTGCTGTGAGCTGTGATGCCATAGCACTCTACCCATTAAGCAATAGCTTAAATGAATAAATAAATAAATAAAAATAAAATGTTTTTCTTTTTCACTTCTTTCATCTTATTGTCATTGGTTTTGCAAACTATGTATTTTAATTTTTCAGTTATTATATGGTAAAATCAACTTCTTTTTGGTTTTATGAATTTTAACAGATGTATAAATTTGTTTAATTATGATGACTAGTATCAGGATAATGAATAGTTCTATAATCCAAAACTTCCTCATATATCTTTTTATAATAAAATGCTTTTACAATTCCAACCTCCCATAATCACATTAAACTGCCACTATAGCATTGTCTTTTAAATTATATTTACTTCACATAAATAGAATGGTAAAGTATGTGGCACTCTGAGAATGGCTTGTTTTACTCAGCATTATGACTTTGAAATCCATCCATGTTGGTTTGTGTATCAATCCTTTATTCTTTTTTTGTTGCTGAATAGCATCTCATTCATGAATGTACCACACTTTGTTCATTCATATGTTCACGGACCTTTGGGTTATTGCAGGGATTTGGAAAAAATGAACATCAATGCTATAATCATCTCTGTACCCAGGAGTGGCATTGCTACATCATCTGGTAAGTGTGTGTTTACCTTTGTACTATACTATCAGACTTTTTTAGAATGGCCATACCACTTTGCATTCCCACCAGTAAGGTAAGAGAAATCTTTTGTTGTTATTTTTATTAAATCATAACTGTGTACATTGATGAATTTATGGGGTTCAGTGTACTGATTTGATATATAATGTGAAATGCTTACATTGAACTAAGTAACACTTCCAATCCCAATTATACTCTTTTCTTAATAGTTTTGAAATGTACCATTGCATCATGCACTTAGGGGGAAGTCCTTCCAAATACCCTCCCTCCTCCCACATCCCCCTCCCCTTCCTTCTCTCTTCTCTTCCCAACTCCCCCCAACACTCCCCTCTCTCTCCTCTTCCCTTCTACTTTCTGGACTATAGTTATGTTTACCATTCATATTAATGTGTAGGTGATTTTATATTGATTTCATAGTAGTATCGAGTACATTGGATACTTTTTCCCCCCATTCTTGAGATACTTTACTAAGAAAAATATGTTCCAGCTCCATCTAGGTAAACATAAAAGATGTGACGTCTCTATCTTTTTTATGACTGCATAGTTTTCCATAGTACATATACCACAATTTGTTAATCCATTTATGAGTTGATGGGCACTTGGGCTGTTTCCATGTCTTGGCAATTATGAACTGGACTGCAATAAACATTCTGGTGCAAATGTCTTTGTTGTCAAATAATTGTTGATCATCTGGGTTTATACCTAGTAGAGGAATTGTAGGATCAAATGGTAGGTCTATTTTTAGTTCCTTGAGTATGCTCCAAACTTCTTTCCCCAAAAGGTCATATTAGCTTGAATTCCCATCAGCAGTGTAGAAGTGTTCCCTTCTCTCCATGTCTACACCATCATCTGTAGTTTTGGGATTTTGTGATATGGGCTAAGCTTCCCGGAGTTAGATGATATCTCAAAGCAGTTTTGATTTGCATTTCCCTGATGATTAAGGAGCTTTTTTTCATATGTTTGTAGGACATGCACCTATCTTTATCAGAGAAGTTTCTGTTCAATTCTTTCATTTCCCACATAGAAATGGAGTTATTTGTGTTTCTTATAGTTTCAATTCTCTGTGGATTCTGGTTGTCAGACCTTTGTCAGAAGCATAACCTGCAAAAATCTTCTCGCATTCTGAAGGTTGTCTGTTTGCTTTACTTACTGTGTTCTTGGCTGTGCTTAAGCTTTTTAGTTTGATTATATCCCAGTAATGGATGTTTAGTGTTGCTTCAATTTCCCAGGGAGTCTTCCTCATAAAATATTCTCCCAGGTCAATTTCTTCAAGTGTTTTCCTTGCACTCTCTTCTAGTATTTTTAAAGTTTCATGTCTTAAGTTTAAATCTTTTATCCAGTGAGAATCAATTTTTGTTAATGTTAAGGATGTGGGTCCAGTTTCAGTCTTCTATAGGTTGCAAGCCTGTTCATCCAGCACCATTTGTTAAATAGGGAGTCTTTCCCCCACTGAATATTTTTGATAGGTTTCTCAAAGATCAAATGATGATAAGTGTCTGGGTTCATCTCTTGATTCTCTTTTCTGTTCCATAAATCTACCTCTATTTTTGTGCCAGTACCATTGTGTTTTGATCACAATAGATTTATAGTATAATCTGAAGTCTGATAATGTGATACCTCCTGATTTGTTTTTATTCCTGAGCAATATATTTGCTATTAAAGTTTTTTTTCTGACTTTTCTTTTTTGGGAGAGTTTGTATAGTTGATGCTATTTCAACTTGATAGGTCTGAAAGTCTTTTCAAGATTTCTAATTCTTTCTGTTTGAGTCTAGGAAGGTGGCATGCTTCTAGGTATTGGTCCATTTCCTTCAGATTTTCATATTTCTGGGAAAGAGTTTTTTTGTAGTAATCATTGAGTATGTTTTGAATACCTGAGGTGTCTGTTGTTATTTCTCCTTTATTGCATCTGATAGATGAGATTAGCAATTTTACTTTTCTGTTTGTGGTTAGGTTGGCCAAAGGTTTATCAATTTCATTAATCTTCTCAAAAAACCAACTTTTTATTTCATTGATCTTCTGAATAATTCTTTTGGTTTCAATCTCATTTAATTATGCCTTAATTTTGGTTATTTCTTTTCTTCTGATGGGCTTGGGGTTGGAATGTTCTTCCTTTTCCAGATGCTTCAGATGATTCATTAAGTTGTTGGCTTCCTCTTTTTCTGTTTTTGTGATGAAGGCTTACAAAGCTATAAATTTCCCTCTTAGGACTGCCTTTGTAGTATCCCACAGGTTTTGATAACTTGTGTCTTTATTATCATTTTGTTCCAAAAATTTGATGATTTTCTTCTTAATCTTGTCTTTGACCCAGCTATCCTTCAGCCTATGTTTATTTAGTTTCCATGACCTTATTTGTGTACAAAGATACCTGTTGCTATTGAGTTCAACTTTTATTCCAAGGTGGTCCAAGAAGATACAAAGAATAGTTTCTATTCTTTTTAATTTGCTGAGGTTAGACTTGTGTCCTAGGATATGACCAATTTTGGAGGATGATCCATGGGCTAATGAGAAGAATGTGTATTCAGTTTTATTAAGATGAAATGTTCTGTAGAAGGCTGTTAAGTCCAGGGTCAGGTTTAAGTTTAATATTTCTTTGTTTAGTTTCTTCATGGAAGATCTTTCCCAAACTGTCAAAAAGGTGTTAAAATCTCCAACTATTATAGTTCAGGAGGATATCAAGTTGCTCATATCCATTAAGATTTGCCTTATAAATTGAGGAGCATTCTGATATGGTACATAAATGTTAATTATTGAAAGCTCTTCATGTTGGATATTTCCCTTGACAAAAATGCAGTGACCATCCTCATCTTTCTTTATCTTTATGGATTTAAAGCCAATTGTATCTGCAACTATAATTGCAACCCCTGCTTTTTTTTGGTTTCCATTTGCATGAATTATAGATGTCCATCCCTTCACCCTGAGGCTGAGATAAGGTACCCTTTAGGTAAGATGAGATTCTTGTATGCAACAGATATCTGGCCTGAGTTTATGTATATAGTCAGCCAGCCTGTGCCGCTTTAGAGGACAATTTAAACCATTCACATTAATTGAGAGAATTGATAAGCCTGCTTATATTTTGGGTGTCATGTTTTTCAGATGTCCAGTGGACATTTTTTATCCTTTCACCACTGTGGAAGTTGGGTATTGTTCGAAAATTTCTGAATGAGTTTACTTTGGTGGTAGAGTATTGTGCTGGTCTATGTGGAGGATGGGTCTGAGAATATCCTGGAGAGCAGGTTTAGTTATGGCAAATTTCTTCAACATGTGTATATGATTAGAGTATTTGATTTCTCCATCACAAATGAAACAAAGTTTAGCTGGCTATAGGACCCTGAGCTGAAAATTGTTTTGTTTTAGGAGATTAAAGGTTGATGAAGGGATCCACAACCCTGCTTGCCAGACTCAGTCCATACTGGTGTCCACTTCTCTGCTCATAGGCCCAGTTGGAGCTGGGGACCATGCCCCCTCCTGCTGGTCTCAGTCCACACCCAGTAGGCTTCTGCTTGTCGGACCAGTTGGGGTCAGGGGACCAGACCACCATCTGGCAGTCTCAGTCCACACCTGGCAAGCTTCTGCTTGCTGGCCCAGCTGGAGTCAGGGGGGCCACACCCCTGTCCTGCAGGTCTCAGTCTACTCCCAGAGGTTTGCCGGCTCTGTTGGGGTCAGGGGACCACAGGTCTTGCTCTCAGGTCTTGGTCCACACCCAATAAGCCTTTGTGAGAGGGTTCTGTTGGAGTCAGGAGACCACGACCTTGCTCTCAGGTCTTGGTCCGCACCTGGAAAACCTCTGCTTGCAGGCCCAGCTGGGGTTGTGGGATGAGCCCTGTGTGTTGAACTCAGTCATTTTCTTATTATCCCACAGTTTTTGAGGATGTGTTTTTCTTTGCAGTTTTTGGCCAGGGCTGGGTTTGAACCCACCACCTCCGGTATATGGGACTGACACCCTACTCCTTGAGCCACCGACACCACCCTTTTATCTTTATTATTTAAATTTACATTCTCTCTTATATTCAAACTCAATATTTGCTTTCGTTTCATCTTCAGGTTCACTAACTCTTTTCTTTTTCATTTCCATTCTAATATTAAGCCTATTCAGTGATTTTTAAATTTCGGTTATGTATTTTTTTGGTATAAAATTTCCATTTGTTTGCAAACTAATACATTCCTTTTGGAAAGATGTTTGAGGAACACTTAGAGATCTAAAAATAAACCTGCCATTCAATCCTACAATTCCTCTACTAGGTATATATCCAGAAGTCCAAAAATCACATTATAACAAAGATATATGTACCCAAATGTTGACTGCAGCACAATTCATAATTGCTAAGTCATGGAAGAAGCCCAAGTGCCCATCAATTCACAAATGGATCAATAAATTGTGGTATATGTACACTATGAAATATTATGCAGCCTTAAAGAAAGATGGAGACTTTACCTCTTACATGTTTATATGGATGGAGCTAGAACATATTCTTCTTAGCAAAGTATCTCAAGAATGGAAGAAAAAGTACCCAATGTACTCAGTCTTACTATGAAACTAATTTATAGCTTTCTTATGAAAGCTATAACCCCAATTATATCCCATGAAGAAGGGGAAAGGGGAGAGGGAAGGGAGGGGAGGGGGGACGATGGGTGGAGGGAGAGTAATTGGTGGGACCACACTTACGGTGCATCTTACAAGGGTACATGTGAAATTTACTAGGTGTAGAATATAAATGTCTTAACACAATAACTAAGAAAATGCTGTGAAGGCTATGTTGACCAGTTTGATGAAAACATTTCAAATTGTATGTAAAACCAGCACATTGTACCTCATGATTGCATTAATGTACACAGCTATGATTTAATAATAAAAAAATTCCATTTATTCTTCTTATCAATTGTTTTGGTTTATCTCTATATTTCCATTCATTTCACAAATGATCATAATTGCCAGTTGAATCATTTTTTTAACAGGTGTCTTAAAGTCTTTTGTCAAATAGTTTAACCCCTCTTTTCTTTATATTGGTCTCAGCTGATTGTCATTTTCTATGTGAGTTGAGATTTTCCTGTTTGTTCATATTCTTCATTTTGGATTGTTGCCTGGATATTTTATTTATTTTTGTTTGTTTGTTTGTTTTGTTTTGTTTTGTTTTAGCAAGCAATCAAGTTGCTTAGGTTCAGGATATAAGTTTTAAAATACCATCTTTGGACTTTGGTTCTGATATCAGTTTGCTTTTCAAAGCCTGTTCAATGCTATCTGCCACCCTGAAGTGTCCAGTCAGGGACCAGCATGGTCATGTCTCAATTTTTTTAAAAGGCTGTCTAGGATCAGATCTAAAATTCTATAGCTTGACAGCAAGCTGAAGGAATTCATAAACAACTTTAAGGGCTTGTTTCCCTGAGTCTAACTGTTCCCCCCACCCCCGTTCTCTTTGACCGTATATGGCTCTCTCCAGTACTTTCCAGTTTCCTTCGGTTCCTATTTTTGAGTCTTCTAGATAGAAAGTGGCACTTTGGCTCAGCACCTGTGGCTCAAGTAGCTAAGGCACCAGCCACATACACCTAAGGTGGCAGGTTCGAATCCAGCCTGGGCCTGCCAAAACAACAATGAATGATGGCTGCAACCAAAAAATAGCCAGGCGCTGTGACAGGCACCTGTAGTCCCAGCTACTTGGGAAGCTGAGACAGGAGACTCACTTGAGCCCAGGAGTTGGAGGTTGCTGTGAGCTGTGATGCCACAGCACTCTACCCAGGGGAATAGCTTGAGGCTTTGTCTCAAAAAAAAAAAAAAAAAGAAAGAAAGAAAGTGGCACTTTTAGGCCCTTCCTTGCCACATGCTTCTATGACTGCACTTGCATATGAGCCAAGTGGTTAGAAAATAAGAGTAAAAGTTTATAAGTTCTGGACTCTTGCAGTTATAGCTCTGGTAATCAGAAAGATTCCTTTCAAGATTCTGGATTTCCATAGGTTCCTGCTTCCTAATTCTGCTTATACCTCACCAGGCAATTGCTTGGGGGATGAGATTTGAGTGCCTACTTGCAGGGTTATCCAATCATTTCTTTGCTACACATTGAAAGAAGAGGACAAATTGTCCTGGGTCACATAAAATATACAAACATTAACAAAAATGATAAGTGGAAAAAAAAAAAAGATCCTCACAAAAGCTATAAGTGGACCACAGGCTGCAGGTTAAATATCCCTGGAAAGACAAAAAAGTTTTTCCAAACTCTGCCAGTGTTTTAGAAATTTCCTTTTGCACTTCTTGAGCCAGAAATAGAGTGTTTCTTGAGCCCTCTCTGTCTCCTCCAGTTCTGTGGACAAGAATGAGATGAGGGTGAGAAACAAGAGACTGAAAAAACAAAAGACTTATCACTGAATTGGTGATACTTCAAATTCTGGTCTTTTTTCCTGATCAACAGGATACCATTTATTTTTCTGAGATATCAAATAGTTTCTATGAATTCTGGCCAAGTTTTATTGCTGTATTTAGTAGGACAGATTATGCTTAGTCTAAACTGAAAATTTGTCCTTCAAACTCTTTTTTATTAAAATTCTTATTCATAAGCAAATTATTATCATGACTTTTGCCTTACAAATTTACAGAAGTTGGTCAACCTAGATCTTGATCTTTTTTATATAAACATATATACACAAAGTACAAAGAGCCTGTGTCTACCTACTTTTTTAAAAGGCAGGGAGAACAGTTTCAAAATGAATTCAAGGGTTTCCCACATTTTTTCTTCTCTGCTGCACATTTGAAGAAAAATTGAGCTGTCTTGGGCCACACATTAAATATGCAAACACTAACAAAGGCTGATTAGCAAAAAGTTTGTGCATACTTTTTGTGATATCTGACAACATGGATAAGCAAAAAATGTCCTCACAAAATCAGCATGCATTCTCTAGGCTGTAGGTTGGACACCCATGGATTAAATTGAGATGCCCCATTTTATTAGCAGTTCGGTTTTATACTGTCAGTCAGTATTACCTTAATTATGCATTGAAGAAAACAGAAATGACAATAGACTAGTTTTAACAAAATATTTCAAGACTCTGTATGTGTTCAAAATGTACAGTAAGATATAAAAGAAATAAAGTTGAATTTATAAAAATATTTATACTCAAGAACTGTGTCCATTGCACTCAAAATGCTTAAAATGTAATGAGAAAAAAGCCATAAATGCATTAAATAGTAATTCTTCAAGCCTATTTATATGAAGGTTTACTCCTGTTTTTATGTCTTTGCAAAGAGAAGTACAAACAATATGTAGGGTGAATTTGGTGATGAGAGGGCCTGCTATGTAGTGGTAGGAGCTAAGAGGCTTCCTAGAAAAATGAGAATTTGAGTCTGGGGTATGGGAGAATGTGGAAGTTACAGGAGGAACTTATTTTCTGTTAGAGAGGAATGAAGACTTTGCTTTAAGCTATTCTGTGTGTGTGCCAGGATCAATTGTGAACTGAGTGAGACTCTTTCTTCATTCGTTATTCATCATATTCAAAGTATTAAATTTCTAACACATAATCTATATTTATCCTAATATCAGGCAAAAATCAATAAAATAAGATTTTCACCATATTAACAAATTTTTCATTATATTGCTAAACTCAATGAATCTCATTAAAGCACCAATGGGTTTTAACACCTCTAATGAAAAATAGTTTTCAAGTGTAATTAGTGACTTTTATACTCTATTTGTAGGATAGAGTATTTTTATACTCATTACAGAAGAAGTAAGTTATTAATAGTCATCAGATTTGGTTATGCTCTACACAAAGTTCCAGCATTCATTAAACACAGTAACAACAATAATAACACTATAGTTATTTAGCATATTCATTTAAAACTCACTACATGCCTTGTCTCTTAAAGTATGCAATACTAATGGTTTTCTAAGTCTAAAAGAAATGAAGACAATATATGACACTACCAAACTATAGTCTATTATTCTTTTCTCATAATATTCTTGGGTATACTATTGAGTTAAAAGAAGGGGTGACATTTCAGTGTTAGTATATTTTAACTAATTATTTCATGCTTATATTTTTAGATATATATTTTTCTGAATATAGATTTGGTGGCATGTCCAATGATAAGAGAATTAGAGCAAGACAGAACTGTATTTTCTTTCTGCAAATTACCTAGTTAAATGGGTGTGCTGCTTCATGAAGGCACCACAGAAGTAAATGCTTTCTACTTTATTGCTCCCCCTAAGTCAGGTCACAGAACTTACAGCTTAGATCTTCTTTTGTGTGTTGACTTCAACTTTTTCTGATGGTAATCTTCAAGCCTCATAATTTCAAATCAAAGAATCCAGTAGAAAATAGAAATTTGAGTTCTCCAAATCCCAGAGAAAAGTTCTTTTGCTTTGAATATGTTTATCCCTGACCCACTCCTTTTCAGCAGAAAATGAGATAGATAGGGTGACTAACTTAGAACTGTCAGACCCCTGTAGGTAGAAAAACCATATTGGCTGCAAACTTGGAAGGAATACATTCTTTAATAGGAAACAATGCTATTGGTACTGGAAGGAAAGAGAAATGGGCACTGGAGAGGTGAACAGCAAATTCCTACTAAAAATTACGCTAAGGATAGTATCCATACCAAAACTGCCATAGGTAAAATATCCTAATATCTCAATTTCTATTAAATATGTGTTTGCCTTTTTTATTTTTAGCAAATAAATATCAGCTATCATGATGGAAAATCACCTTGAAATCACTGAGATTGTCTTAAAGATAGAATGAAAGGATAGAGTGTATTAAAAAGTAGAGATTATGTCTTAGAGTCATTTGGAGTAACTCTATGTAGGGCTGATCAATCCTGATTATCTAGTGAAAAGGAGGAGGGTAGAGGAAGGAAAAGCTTTTGTATTTCAAACATCTAAAAGAAAATTTTCTTTTTCTTGAAGGTAAAGTGGTAAGAAGTAGATCTGAGCTCCTGAAACTCCATGAAGACAGACATTATAATAAGTCTTTTCTTTTTTTAATTTCAAAATATTACAGGAGTATAAAAATTCTGTTATATGAATAGCTTTTATAAAGGTTAAGTCAGGGCTTTTAGTGAGCTCATTACCCACGTGGTGTGCTTTGTATCTGTTAGGTAGGTTTGTACCCCTCCTCTTTTCTCCCTTCTCCCTTTCTTGATTTTCAATGACTTTTACTTCTTCCAGCACTTGTCAATTAGTTCCAAATTATTAAAGCATACATCTGTTGTTTGTTTTCCATTTTTGAGATATTGCATTTAGGGTAATGGTCTCCAGGTCTGTCTAAATGGCTGAAAAAAACATTAATTCATCTTTTTTTATGGTTGAGTAGTGCATATACACACCACGTTTTGGTAATCCACTCATGATTTGACAAACACTTAGGTTGATTCTGTATCTTTGCCATTGTGATTGTGCTGCAATAAACATTTGAATGCAGGTATCTTTTTTGATAAAATGGCTTATTTTCCATGAGTAGATTTCAGCAGTCGGATTGATAGATCAAATGGTAGGTCTACTTTTAGTTCTTTGAGGAATTGCCATTCTATTTTCCATAGTGTTTATATTTAATGCTTATTTACAGTTCTACCAACAGTATATAAGCTTTCCTTTCTCTCTGGAAACATGCCAGCATCTATTTTTTTTTTTTTTTTTTGCATTTTAGTAATAGCCATTCAGACAAGGATAGAATGTATCTTATTGTTGTCTAAAACTATAAAAATTCTAGAATAAAATGTAAATACCACAATGATTTAATTAAAAAAAAAGTCTTCTAGATATTAGTATAGGCAAAGACATTTATGACTAAGGCCCCAAAGACAATTACAGCATTAAGAAAAATAAATAAATGGAAGTTGATTAAATTAAAAATCTCCTGCATAGCAAAGGAAACAATTAACATAGAAAATAGACAACCTATAGAATGGGAGAAGGTATTCTCAAATTACATACCTAACAAAGGGCTAATATCCAGAATCTAAAAATAACTCTGACAAATCAGCAAAAAAAATTATAAATAGCCCCATTAAAAAGTAGGCTAAAGACATGGACTGAAAGTTTTCAAAAGAAGACAGATCAATGGCATTTATCATTTTAAAAAATGCTCAACATCATCAATCATCAGGAAAATACAAATTAAAATCACAATGAGATATAGTCAGTTCTGGATTCAATTTTCTTAGAAAAAGTCTTCTCTGGGAGGTAGGTGGTAACTAAAAGAGAGGATTACAGAGAAGTGGATCCTTAGGAGCCCAAGTCAGTAACATATTGGACTGATCATAGCCCCAAATGAAAAGTTTAATCATCTCTAAAAGAATCCCTAATCAAGTTTTAGAAATGTGACACAAGAAATGTGACAGTTTGTCTGTCTACATAGGTCTAGTCTTTTAAAGTAACACTCAGTAGAGTAAAATTAACTAGATTTCATTTTCTCTGCATAATGTGTAGGAATTATCCCACTTTTAAAAAGGCACAAGTTGAGGGCAACAGAAAATTATTCTTTGAATGTTCCTTTACTGAGGGAATCCTCAGGCAGCTATAAACTACTGTAGCTACTTAGGCTATGCCAAGGATCATGAAGGTGATAGAATGATTGATACCATATTTGTGGTTGATGAAGGACAAGTGCATACTTACCTTTGTTTAAACCAGGGAACATTTTTGTTGGTTTTCTTTGTCACTCCTCCTATGCAATTGGTTCTTATTGAAAAACCCTAAACTCTATGTGTGCAGCTCTCAATAGTTGTAAATTGTCTAGAGAAAAGGTAAAAGGAGACTTCTGGGGAAATGGCATCTTCAGTGAACTTCCTTTGTTCTGTCTCATTCCAAGTCCCATTTTCTGCCTGAGTACAGAAATCAGGAAGGGCAAGATGCCCCGTGATCATTAAGGCTGGAGAGAAGGGGCATTGTAGACAGCGTGCTAGCTCTTAAAGTCCTCCTGGTTGTGATACACATTATTAGAAATAATGCTTAGAAAATCATTTCATTATTAGGGATAAAGAAAATCTCATGGTACATTACTAGGAAGGAAAGTGTAATCTTATCATGTGCTTAGGAGAAGAGCACTGGGATATTTACTAACAGTCCTGATTACTTCCACAGAATCCAGAAGGACTTATAAGCTAAATAATATGATTTTGAACTTAAAAATTCAAAAAATGAACTGAAAAATTGTTTTCACTACTGAACTGAATTAGTCATTAGAAAAATTCATTAGCAGTATCTCACTTCAGAGAGTTGGAAACAATTAATGAAAACATGAGACTCTTGAAGAATAGATCCAAGACAATTATTTGCAAATAAGAAGAGGTTCACAAATAGAAATAGGAAAAGATACAAAATTTATAATCATATAAGTAATAGGAGATTCTAGATTCAAAAAGAAAGCTACAGCTTACAGATTGTAAGGGCTAACTTATTTTCATGAAGAATTAATGACAAAATATAATAATTAAAAAATGCCTCTTTTACACTCTGAAGCATTTCTTGGTAAAATTTCTAAACTTCATAGAAGTTTAGATAAGGCAAATGTGAACTAAAAGAAAGTTGAGAATAAATTAACATTGTGAACTCTGAGGGGAAAAGTATTAAAATAATACAGAGTGGTGTATTGAGGAAGATAAAATACAACATGAAGATGATATGTCATGTAAAATTATTGTAAAACACAAACCCATATGTATTGAGGTTTAGAAATTTTCAGAAGTACTGTCATGGAGCAAACTTATACCAATCATTGAAATTAGAAGCATTAGAAAACCAATTGATTTCTCAATTACAAGAAGGTACACTAAAATTGGTAAATATTGGATGTTTGTTTTCCATTATTGTGATAGTTTACTTAGGTTGGTCTCTAAATCTATCCAGGTAAATGCAAAATATGTAAAGAGTCCAATGTACTCAATACTAGTATGAAACTGTAGATGAACAACTACACACCCACATGAAAGAAAAACTCAAATTCAAGAGTGAGGGAGATTGGTAAACTTTCACCTAACTGGTACAATGTAGGAGTTTATGGCACACCTCCTGGGAGAAGGGCTCACATACAAGTTGGAGTTAGCCTAACAAAAGCAAGCAATATAACCTAATTGTATGTACCCTTATATTAATCTGAAAAAAATTTTAAAAAATTCGTAAATGATAATAAATACAATTTTAATTTGATTATTAATGGTTTAGATTTGTAATAATTAAAAAATTTATCTAAAAGGATTACAGAAAAACCAATGTAAATGTCAGAGAAAGTAAGATCTTCAAGGGTACATACTGACCACTATAAAACCACTATAAGCAAAGATAATGGTGGTGTCATAGCAACAGAATAAAGATCAGTGAAAGAGAAGAGAGTATGTGTCTGAGCATATATATATATATATATATGCACTTTAATTTATAAAAAAAAAGAACAATTTTGATAGACTGCTAGTAATACCCTAATATCCTTTTTTTCCTTTTCCATATTAACAGAGTTTTGCCAGGTCAGAGTTCGTGACCCACCAGACAAATATCACATTTGGCAGGTTCCTTTGCATCTAGGTATGACTCTGTGACTAAATACTGACCAAAGGGAAAGTGAGGGAAAAAGGGATGAAGTGCTGATATGTGCCATTTCTAGATCTTATCCTTATCATTAATGGCTGTGTGCTTTCATGTTTTCTTTTCCTTTCTTGCTGTCTGGGAGCTGATGATTCAGAAATGGAAGCTATTTGAGGAGGGTGGCAGAGCTGCATCCTTTTATTTGAATTAAACTGAATGTTTGTGTTTCCTCATTCTACAGCTTAGCTTGTCCCTAAACTAGTACAAACTAGGGAAAACTACAGGTCAATTTAGATGCAAAAATCCTCAACAAAATATTAACAATTTATTTATTTATTTTATTTTTTTTCTCTTTTTTTTTTTT
>NW_003852397.1:16308509-16359294 GCF_000181295.1 Otolemur garnettii | reverse complement strand
GTTGGGTGCATAGATATTGATAATTGAGATCTCATCATATTGAGTATTGCCCTTAACAAATATAAAGTGGCCATCTTTATCTTTGGTTACTTTTGAATTATACACATCATGGCCAAATGGTGTTTATGCAAATGGTATGCAAAATGGTTCAACATTCAAAAATCTATTTTTGCTCCTATTCACATCAATAGGTTAAAGAAGAAAAATCCTATGATCATTTGACTAAATACAGTATCCAATCATAATAAAAATTTAGTAATCTAGGAATAGAGGCCAAATTCCTCAACTTAACACAGAACATTTCAAAAATTTATAATTAACATAATTAGTTGTGAGAAACTAGATATCTCATTCCTAAGATGGATGATAAGGCAAGAATATTTCTGCTTATTACTCAATTATCAACATTGTCCTAGAAGTTCTAGCAAATAGTGTAAGACAAGAAATGGAAATAAAAGGTGCCACAGTCTGGAAAAATGAAATGAACCTGTTTAAGTTTACAGATGATATGAATGTCATGTAGAAAATTCAGAAGAATCAACAACAAAAAACTTCTGAGACCAATAAGCAATTATAGCAAGGTTGAAAGATGTAAAGTTATTACCTAAATAAATTTATTTCTTACACAGCAGCAATAAAAATTGGAGTTTGAAATAAAATGCAATATCATTTACATAGGCACCAAAAAAATCCTTAGTAATATATTTAGTAAAATATATACCACGTCTACATGAGGAAAACCATTAAAAAACCCTAATAAAAAAGTTTGTATGCCCTCTATGTAAATGGCGAAATATTCCATGTTCAAGTTCAAAACTTGGTGCATACATTCAGTATCATCCTGATACAAACCCTTGTAAGGTATTTTGTGGATATTGACAAATGTATTCAGAAGTTACTTGTAGAGGCAAAAAGATACAGAACAGAACTACAGAAATCAAGAGAGGGTGGTAGTGACTAAGTAGTAGACAAATATATCAGTATAACAGAACAGAAAATCTAGAAATAGACTTACAGAAATATAACAAACTGACTTTTCACAAAGGAGCAAAGGCAAATCAGTTAAGAAAGGATATGCTGTAACAAGTGCTGCTAGAACAATTGGGCATTTGTATAAAAAAAAAGAATGTAGGCACAGATGTGGCAACATTCACAAAAGTTAACTCAAAATGGATTATAGAAGTAAATGTAAAATGTGGAAGTATAAAATTTTAGGAGATAACATAAGAACAAAAATCTAAGTGACCTTCAGTTTGGAGACAATTTTTTAGCTGCAACACCAAAAATATTATTCATGAAAGAAAAAACGTGCTATTTTGGACTTTAAAATTAAAAACTTCTTCCCTGAAAAAGCCTTTATTAAGACAATAAAAACACAGGCCACAGTTTGGGAGCAAATGTTTGTAAAACATATCTGATAATGGACTTGTATCCCAAATGAACAAAGAACTCTTCCAACTTAAAAATAAAACAAGTCAACTAAAAAATAGACAAAATCTCTGAGCAATC
This sequence comes from Otolemur garnettii, assembly GCF_000181295.1. NCBI lineage: Eukaryota > Metazoa > Chordata > Mammalia > Primates > Galagidae > Otolemur > Otolemur garnettii. The sequence goes on along the minus strand of NW_003852397.1, from coordinate 16,357,785 downwards.
AATCATATTACTAAAGAAGATAAGCTAACAAATAAGCATATGGAAAGATGCTTCACATCATTTTTTGTTAAGGAATTTCAAATTAAAACAACAGTGTGAGGCCCCGTCTGGAATGGCTAAAATAAAAAAAAAAATTGACAATATAAAATGCTTATGAGGACAAAAAGCAATGGGAACTCTCATTTATTGCTGATAGGAGTACAAAATAATAAAGCCATTTTGGAAAACAGTTTGGAGATTTCTTATAAAGCTGAACATAGTCTTACCATATCACCCAGCAATCGCACTATAGAGCATTTGCCCAACTGAGTTAAAACTTAAGTCCTGAGAAGGTGGAGCATGATGGTGGAGGGGGTGGACATTTAGCTCAGCTTTCCTGGAACAACAGGTGAGAATGAGTGGGCTAGATAACTCCCGGCATGGAATATTGGTGTGGAGTGGCAGTTCAGGGTGTGCAGCAAGGTGGACATTGGTGTGCAGCAAGGTGGACATTACTGGACTTGGAGTGTAATCTGGGTCTGCGGAGACTGCCAGGAAAGTTTTTGTGCCCTGGCCATCATCAAGAAAACAGAAAAAGAGGAAGCCAACAACTTAATGGATCATCTCAAGCAACTGGAAAGGAAGAACATTACAACCCAAACCTAGTGGAAGAAAAGAGATAACTAAAATTAGAACAGACTTAAATGAAATCAAAAACAAAAGAATTATTCAAAAGATCAATGAGTCAAAAATTTGGTTTTTTGAAAAATTCAACAAAATTGGTAAACTTTTGGCCAACCTAACCAAAAACAGAAAATTAAAATCCCTAATATCATCAATCAGAAATGACAAAAGCAAAATAACAATGGATACCTCCGAAATTCAAAAAATCCTTAATGAATACTATTAAAAAACTCTATTCTCAGAAATATAAAAATCTGAAAGAAATTGACCAGTACTTAGAAGCACACCACCTTCCTAGACTTAGCCAGATAGAATTGGAAATGCCCAACAGACCAATATCAAGTACTGAAATGGCATCAACTGTACGAAATCTCCCAAAAAAGAAGAATCTGGGACCAGATGGTTTCATATTAGAATTCTACCAAACCTTTAAAGAGGAACTAGTACCTATATTACTTAACCTTTTCCAAAACATCAAAAAAGAAGGAATTACTTCACAACACATTCTATGAAACAAATATAACCCTGATCCCTAAACCAGGAAAATACCCAACAAGAAAAGAAAATTATAGACCAATATCCTTAATGAATATAGATACAAAAATATTCAATAAGATCCTAGCAAACTGAATCCAGCAACACATCAAATGGATTATACACCATGACTAAGCGGGTTTTATCCCAGGGTCTCAAGGTTGGTTCAATATAGGTAAATCTATAAATACGATACATCACATAAAAAAAACTAAACAACAAAGACCATATGATTCTCTCAATAGATGCAGAAAAAGCTTTTGACAATATCCAGCATCCTTTCATGATCAGAACACTTAAGAAAATAGGTATGGAAGGGACTTTTCTTAAACTGATAGAGGCCATCTACAGCAAACCCACAGCCAATATCATATTTAATGGAGTAAAATTGACATTTCCACTCAGATCAGGAACCAGGCAAGTTTGCCCATTCTCTCCACTGCCATATAACATTGTAATGGAAGTCTCAGCCATCTCAATCAGGCAAGAGAAGGTGATCAAGGGTATCCAAATAGGGTCAGAGGAGATCAAACTTTTACTCTTCACAGATGATATGATTTTATACCTGGAAAACCCCAGGGACGCAACTACAAAACTCTTAGAAGTGATCAAGGAATATAGTAGTGTGTCCAGGATGCAAAATCAATACTCATAGATTAGTAGCTTTTATATATACTAATAACAGTCAAGTTGACAAAAGTTAAGGAGGCTATTACTTTTATAGTAGTGCCAAAGAAGATGAAATATTTGGTAATTTACCTAACAAAGGACATGAAAGTTCTCTATAAAGACAATTATGAAATTCTGAGAAAAGAAATAGCTGAAGATGTTAACAAACGGAAAAACATACCATGCTCATGGCTGGGAAGAATCAACATTGTTAAAATGTCCATATTACCCAAAGCGATATACAAATTTAATGCAATCTCTGTCAAAGCACCTCTGTCATACTCTGGAAAAAATAGTACTTCATTTTATATGGAACCAGAAAAAAACCTTGAATGGCCAAGACATTACTCAGAAATAAAAACAAATCAGGAGGAATCACGCTACCAGACTTCAATCTATACTATAAATCTATAGTGATCAAAACATCACAGTACTGGCACAAAAATAGAGAAGTAGATGTATGGAATAGAATTGAGAACCAAGAGATGAACCCAGACACTTATCATCATTTGTTATTTGATAAGCCTATTAAAAACATAAATTGGGGGAAGATTCCCTATTCAAGAAATGATGATGGGAGAACTGGCTGGCAACTTGTAGAAGACTGAAACTGGACCCGCACCTTTCACCCTTAACAATAATTGACTTTCACTGGATAAAAGACTTAAACTTAAGACATGAAACTTTAAAGATTCTTGGAGAGAGTGCAGGGAAAACACTTGAAGAAATTGGCCTGGAAGACTACTTTATGAGGAGAACCCCCTAGGCAATTGAAGCAACACCAAAAATACATTACTGGGATCTGATCAAACTAAAAAGCTTCTGCATAGCCAAGAACACAGTAAGTAAAACAAGCAGACAGCCCTTAGAATGGGAGAGGATATTTGCAGGTTATGCTTCTGACAAAGGTTTAATAACCAGAATCCACAGAAAACTCAAACTTATTAATAAGAAAAGAACAAGTAATCCCATATCACTGTGGGCAAGGGACTGGAACAGAAGCTTCTCTGAAGAAGATAGGTGCATGGCCTACAGACACATGAGAAAATGCTCATCATCTTTAATTATCAGAGAAATGCAAATCAAAACCACTTTGAGAAATCTTCTAACTCCAGTAAGAGTGGCTCACATAACAAAATCCCCAAACTACAGATGTTGGCATGGATGTGGAGAAAAGGGAACTCTTCTACACTGCTGGTGGGAATGCAAGCTAATATGTCCCTTTTGGAAAGAAGTGTGGAGAATACTGAGGTATCTAAAAGTAGACCTGCCGTTCAATCCTGCAATTGCTCTACTAGGAGTATATCCAAAACCAAAAATCACTTTCACTTTATAACAAAGATATTTATACCAAATTGTTCATTGCAGTTCAATTCATAATACCCAAGTCATGGAAGAAGCCCAAGTGCCCATTGACCCATGAATGGATTAATAAATTGTGGTATGTATGGTATGTATATACCATGGAATATTATGCAGCCTTTAGAAAGATGGAGACTTTACCTCTTTTATGTTTATATGGATGGAGCTGGAACATATTCTACTTAGTTAAGTATCTCAAGAATGGAGGAAAAAGTATCCAATGTCCTCAGTACTATTATGAAACCGATTTACAATCACTCATGCTTTCATATGAAGAATAGATCACAACTATGGCCCAGGATGAAGGAAGGAGGGGGAAAGTCAGATGGAGGGAGGATGAATGGTGGGATCACACCTATGGTGCATATTGCAAGGGTACATGTTGGATCTATCAAGTAGAGAGTATAAATGTCTTATCACAATAATTAAGTAAATGAGGTGACGGATATATTGACCAGTACAATGTAAACATTCCAAATTGTGTATGAAATCAGCACAATATACCCCATAAAGGCATTAATGTATACATGATCTACCTCTTTATGATTTAATTAAAAAAAACCTAAAAACTTAAGTCCTCACAAATCTGTTTTGGAATTTGATTCATAATCACCAAAAACTGAAAATAACCAAGATGTTTTTTAAGCGTTTAATCCATAAACAATCTGTAATATATTTATACAATGGGACACTATTTGGTGATAAAAATAAGTGAAGTATCCAGCCATGAAAGGACAGAGGTGCCTTAATGCATATTGCTCTGGGAAAGAACCAGTCTGAAAGGCTAAAGACTGTAATGATTCTGACTATGTGACATTCCGGAAAAGGAAAAATTACTGAGATAGTACAACCATCATTGATTGCCCTGGAAATTGGGAAGGGATGAATAGGTGAAGCACAGTGAATTTTTAGGATAGAATTGTTCTGTATGATATGGATATCACACAGAATATAGAAGTGACATTCTGTATGATACTGTAATTATGAATATATGACATTGTGCATTTGTTAGAATCCATAGAACTATATTACACAGTAGGTGTTACATTAATGTGAAATTTAATGTAGATTACAGACTTTGGTTAATAGTAATGTCTCAATACTCATTTTTAAAATTTTATCATATGTATCTTTCATATATTGCACTAATACCAGATAGGAATAATTTTCTAGCCTCATAAAAACATAATTTTATTGAACTTGAAGAAAATTTATAAATGAACTTGGAGCGAGTGAATATATTTATAATGTTGCTTACTGTGTATGACATGGTAAATGTTTCTATTTGTTAAAGGCTCTTTTTTGTATATGTGTCAGTATTCATAGTTTCTGTGCCTTTCTTTTTTTTTTCATTGCTATTATATGTGGTGTCTCCTTCTATTGTAACTGTTTTCATATTGAAATATTCCTTTTGTCTGTTAAGTTTATATCCTTACACTTTACTTAATTCTTTTATTTTTAGAACAGTTTTCCTATTAACATTTTTGGTGAAAAATTTTCTAGATATATAATTATTTCCACAGACATGGAGATGGGTATACCTGGTTTTTGAAAAATTCTGGACTCTAAGTACTTTGTCTTATCAGTTATTCCAATTTGATGTTCAATTACAGTGGAGATGATGAGAATCCTTTTCTTGTTTTATTTTATCAGGAATACTTCAGTTGTTTCAAAGAATGTATAACAATGGTGTGTGTGTATTTTAGGAAGTAACTTTTATCTTATTGAATGCTTTTGACATGAAAGGATTGCGAATGTTGTCAAGTGTCTTATAAGATCTGAGGAGATATTTGTAATACTTTTTCTCCTTAGAACTATTACAATGATGGACTAAATTCATGGCTTTCTTAATATCAATCTACTATTGCATTCCTGGAATAAGCCACTTCTGATCTTTACATATTAATTTTTAATATAATGTTAGATTCACTTGGCTAATATTTTAGATTTCTGCCTTAATATCAGTATGAAAGATTGATCGATAATGTCCTTTTTGTAGAATCTTGTCAGGTTTTTGTATCAACATCACATCATTATATTTATCTCATAAACATAATATGCAAGTTTTTCTTGTTTTTCTACATTCTAGAACAGCTCAAATAGCAATGGAATCATTTGGTCTTCACAATTCTGATAAAACCAACTGTGTTTTCCATTTTTTCCTGCTACATATCTATGAAGCCTGCTTCACTGAGGGTATTGCTTACGTCTTCTCTTGCCAATAGTTTGCCCACTTTTTCTGTTTTTGAGTAAGGGAAGGGTGGTATCTATCATTCATTAGTTTTTTTTTTTTTTTTTTTTGAGACAGAGCCTCAAGCTGTCCCCCTGGGTAGAGTGCCATGGCGTTACAGCTCACAGCAACCTCCAACTCCTGGGCTCTAGCGAGTCTCCTGCCTCCGCCTCCCAAGTAGCTGGGACCACAGGCGCCCGCCACAACGCCTAGCTATTTTTTGGTTGCAGCCATCATTGTTGTTTGGCGGCCTGGGCTGGGGATTTGAACCCGGCACCTTAGGTGTACATGGCTGGCGCCTTAGCCCATTCATTAGTTTTTTTATCTTTCCTTTTTCCATGCCTACACTTTTGCGCTTTGAAAATTTTTTCTCTTTCATTGGCTTAATAAATAGTAATAATTATTGTATTTTTAAGGTACATTGAATTATAGTTTTGGTTTTATAAAGTGCCCTCCCTTATCATTTTTTAAATATTAAAAACATGTATAATTGATACACAATAATTATACATGTTTATGGAGCACAGTGTGATATTTCTGTGCATGTGTGCCTTGTATAATGATTGAATGAAGATAATTATCAATCCATTAATTTAAACATTTATCATTTCTTTGTAGTAGTGCAAAAAATTCAAAATTTTCTCTTTTAGATATCTTGAAATACACACTATGTAGTTATCTTCTGTAGTTACCCTACTGTGTAATAGAGCTTCAAAACTTATTCTGTCTAGTAGAGAGGTCTTGTACCCACTGGACAACTTGTCCCATTCCCGCCTCTATTTCCCTCCCCAGCCCCTAGAAACTATGACTCTACTTTCTACTTCCATGAAACCAAACATTTTTAGATTCCACATGTAAGATCATGTGTGGTATTTGTCTTTCAGTGCCTAGCTTATTTTACTTTAGTTTAACTTTTATTTTGTTGTTAGCTAACAAAATGAATTTCAGGTGTGTGGGGTTTCTCCTTCTGTTGTGTTTTCTAATGAATTAGTATTTTCATGTAGGAATGCTGCCTACTTATCTGTTAGGCATATAATCTTATACTGTTATATCAGTTTTGTTTCTAGCTCTATTTATAGAGAAACCGTATATTTCTTTTTATTTACATTTATAATCTCTTTCTTTCTCTGTTTCTCTCTCTCTTTCTCATACAGCACAGAAATGGATTTTTCTTTGTTAGCTTACATAAACAACATTTTGTTAATTTTTCATTTATACACAATGATTACACGTGTTTATAGAGTGCATGTGATGTTTTAACACTGCCTACAACGTGTAGTGATCAAATCAAGGTAATTGACGTACATCACCTCAAATATTCATCATTCATCATGAAAGGATGGATAATCCACTTCTCACACTTATTATTTCTTGGTGTGGGGAACATTCCAAATCTTTCCCTTACTCTTTTAATAAGCATATTATGTCAAACTACGTACATTAAAATGATCAATGTGTTTGCTGTCAGTTTTGTATTATTTTTTGTGTTTCTAATTTATAACATAAAAACACATTTGTGTGTGTGTGTGTGTATCTGTCCCATTGTCTCAAAGTCTGAGTCCTTCCCTACCACCCTATAACTGACTCAGCATACGGTGCAGATCTCAGTTCTACTGGAACGGTTCTCATTTGTGGTGGGTCTCAGGGTCTGTCTTGCTTGTTCACTCCATAGCTTTGATTCCTGATAATGCCTCGTGAGTTTGAACACTGACATTCGTCAATTTTTAATCATTTGCTTTTTCTTTTTTGTGATTCTTGTTATTAGTGGATTGAATCTGCTGCTCTCCGTTTTTAACTTTTATTATTATTTCAATTTCTTTATTATTTTCTTTTGAATTTTGAGACTGTGTTTGTGCTTTACTTGACCAATTTTATTTTCTGGAGTGATTCAATATTCTCTTTGTCCTCTCTGGTACAATTTTAAAATTAGTTGTCATTTCATCGTATTCATAGTAAATTTACTGATCTCAATTTATTCTGTCTTCATAACTGCCACCCTAATTTCACAGATGCAAGGCTATTTTTACTTTTTTTGGAAACACTAAATAGAAATTTTCTAAATATATCTCCCCTTTCTCCTGTTTCACCATGTATCTATTTCAGAGGGACAGACTTCTCTCTTATTTGGAACCACGGTGCTTATCTTTTGTGGATACGGTGACTTGTTTCCATTTCTACATCCTTAAAGAGAAAGATCTGAACATTTACACATTTTCAGATGTGGCTATAAGGGAAGTTTGTGTTGAAAGCTTTCTTCAAACTGATGTGAATCTCAGTCTAAATCTTGCAGGGTCACAATCACAGTGAGAGTAAACTTTAGAATTGTGGTACTTTTATTAAAAACTTCAGTAACTTAGCTGCTAGGTGAAACAGGTCATCTGGTCAAGCTTTTAAGTTAGTGGCAGTCAATATGGGGAGCTAGTTTATTTCTTATTAGTGCTTGTTATGTTCTCCCATGTTGGAAGTAGAACCTTTTGGTTAATGACAAAACTGTCTTTATGTTATGCGTAAATGAAAAAAAATGCTTCCACGAAATACTGATTTAAGGCTATTTTATACAGTGGTCAAGGGATTGATGTGTTCTGCCAACAAGTTCATTGCCAACCCTTGCCTCTGCTATGACTTCATGAGTTTTCTGTGCCATATTCTGTGACAGCGTGTGCCACTTATTTCTGGGACATTTTCTCCCAGGATAGGAACTTTAATCAATCCTTCATTCTGGTCTCAATCAATTTCTGCATCTCACAGGAATTCTTTGACCTAATTGCAAGTGAAATATATCCCCTTTAGTTTTCCTTGACGCTGTGGGTTCCCCCCAGGTTCTGAGTGGGAAGAATTAGATTCTGCCTCTCATATTCTAGTCCATGAGTTCAAAAAATTACATTTGAAGTCAGTGATAGAAGATATGTATATTAAGACATCCCCAAGTGGATATGTGTTCACTCTTTCCTAACTTCAAAATTAAGTCAACCAAACACTGTCAGAATTGTGGATGATATTACATATCTACCCTTTGTCAGTGTATAAAGCTGGGCTAGTATCAGTAGTTAATGCCAGTCAATTCCTTTCAAATACTCCAAACAATGGTGTCATTTGTAAAAGTGAATTTATTGCCTCAATATCTCATTCTGCCATATACATCTATTCAGGTAATGAATTTATTATTTAATATCCTTAAACCACTCCTTAAAAACAAAGCAGGCAAACACAATTTATGTCATCATATCTAAGTAAGCTTCTTATGAATCAATTTGATTTTTCTTTTCTCCCATAGGTTAGCCTTTAAAAAGACATTTAAAGCATATTATTAACCAAATTGTGATGGCACATGCATTTTATTTTCATGGTTCCTTATGTTAATAAACTGTAGAAAAACACAAAACTTTCTTCATATTCTATAATGGACTTTCTTTTTACAATTCTCTCTGAGCATCAGAGCCTTTTTTTTTTTTTTCCTGTAAGAGATCTTGTTTTTGTCTAAACTCAAAGAGGTTTAGGTGGCAAGGGGCCTTAAAAACCACTTCTTTTTATTTTGTACACGTAGATATTAAAGTTTATAGGTATTCACGTCTTTTGACGCAAACCTTTTGTGAATGAACCCTACATGGTCTCATGTTGGTCAGGATTTCTTATTCTGTGGTCCTAATGGATGTATACCATGGGATACCATTCAGCCATAAAAATGGTGGAGACTTTGCATCTTTTGTAGTTACCTGGATAAATTTAGAGAACATTTTCTGAAGTAAAATATCTCAAGAATGGAAAAGCAAGCATCCTGTGTACACAGTAGATCGGTGGTCTCACCCTTCCTAATGCCGTGGCCTTTTAATACAGTTAATCAGCAATAAATACGTGACCCACAGGGTGAGAACCACTGCAGTAGATGAACAACCACAGGCTCACACTGTAGAAATTTAAGTAGGAGGGAGGGTAAGGGGGGCTTGGTAAGTTCTTCCTGTCAGGTACAACATAAGGGTACATGACACACTTGCTGGGTGATGGACTCAACTACAACTCAGACATTGGACTTCATCTTATACAAAAAATGTAACCTAGTGGTACATACTCACCCATTAACATGAAATTTTAAGAAATAACATAAAATAGAATTTGATCCCCAATGGTGGAGGTGAGCTGAGTAGGAGGAGTTTGGTTCCTGGGGGGCAGATCCCCGTGGTAATGAGTGAGTTCTCTCTTTTTAGTTCACACACTTCCTCTTCCCTCTCTTACCACATGAAACACTTGCTCCTTCTTCACCTTCTGTTTAATTAAAAACTCCTGGAAGGCCTGACCAGAAGTAGATGCTGGTATCATGTTTCTTGTATAACCTGCAGAAACATGGCCCAAATTGTAAGGGTTAACAGAAATACTAAACTACATCGTAAGAGGAAGTGCTAGCCTAATTCAACCCCCATGTGAAAAGGCCGGATAAAGAGACCAGTACTGGTAAGAAAACCGGATAGAACTAGCTACATTGTACAAGACTTAGACGGAAACGCAGAGCACAGCACAGGGCCCCTCCCCTCAGGACAGCATAACCCCTCCACCCTCCCCTCACATTTTAAACCTACCATAGGCCAAAGACTACATTCCTAGCCTTATATAGACTCAGCGTCATAAAGTAACCACTCCCCCTCAACTAACCCTATATAAGATTGTACCGATCCCAAATAAACAGTTTCGGCTCAGCCTTCTCCCTATACTGTATGAGTGGTTGTGTGATTGTGTCCACCCTTTCCTTTTCCCTCTCATACGTCAATCACGAACTCCCCCCGAATACCGCCCGCCGGTCGGGCAGTGTCACCAAATAAATCTCTTTTGTTTATTAATTACCCAGTCTCAGGTATTTTTTTATAGCAACACAACTTCCTAAATTTCAGTTTAAATTTTAGATCAATGAAAATATTAAATATAATCACTTCTGAAATTATTGATCTTTATATGTGTGTTTGTTGGTTTGGGCTTCTATAACAAAATACCATAGACTGGGAGGCTTAAACAACAAATATTTATTTCTCATAGTTCTGGAGGCTGAGAAGTCCAAGAGCAAGGTGACAGCAGATCCAGTGTCTGGTGAGGGCTTGCTTCCTGCTTTGCAGATGGCTATTTCCTAGTTGTATCCTCACATGCTAAACTCTGAGAGAGAGGAAGCAAGCTTCTTCATCTCTCTTCTTACAAGGGCAGTAATCTCAACATGAAGGGATTCACCCTCATGACCTAATTACCTACCAAAGACTCTATCTCCAAGTGCCATTCAACATATAAATTTGAGGAATGCATTTAACCTGGCAATAAGAGCTAATGTTTCTTGGGCAGCACCCATAGCTCAGTGAATAGGGCGATGGCCCCATACACCAAAGGTGGTGGGTTCAAAGCTAAACCTGGCCAAACTGCAACAAAGAATAGCCAGGCATTATGGTGCATGCCTGTAATTCCAGCTACTGGGAGGCTGAGGCAAGAGAATCATCTAAACCCAAGAGCTGGAGGTTGCTGTGAGCTGTGATGCCACAGCACTCTACTTAGGGTGACAAAATGAAACTCTGTCTCTCTACAAAAAAAAAAAAAAATGCTTCTTAAGAGATTGCACTGTGATTGGTGGTTTATAAAACTGTCTCGTTTAGTTGTATACATGGAGGTAGGCACTATTATTTCTGTCTTATAGATTGAAAAACTAAGATTCATAAAGGCAAATCGATTTTCTGGTATCTCTCACCAGTGATAGGAAAGATGGGATATATTTTAACAGTGGAAACAAGCAGGTCATCTAGAGCAGAAATACAAAATTGGCCTTAGTCACACTAACATGTGAGAGAGATGTGCTTATATGATTAATTAAGTTGAGGTCAGAGGCCAAGTTGAAGCAGTAGCACTGTATCAAAATTGTTATTAATGGGGGATTTATTTTGCCTTGTGCTAAATATCTTGCTCTGTTTTCTATTCTGTTCTAAATAAAAGTACTTTTATTTGCAAAATACCTATAAAGCAGGTTCTCAACCTTCTTAATGCCACAGTCCTTTAACACAGTTCCTGTGGGTTGTGACCCACAGGTTGAGAACCCTGCTATAAAGTATATTTTTACAAATTTCATGCTATTAAAATTTTGAAACATAGTGATTCTTTGGTATTGATTTAATTTATCCCTAATTTACCTTAATGTTGAATACTCTATTGGTGACTGGTACCAAGACAAAAGATGATGTCATTAGAACTTTCTGTCTGTAGAAATATGGGTATCATGTACTACATGTATGACTTGGCAAAACAGTTTTAGTTTTTGATTAGGGGGATCAGATAAAGAGAGCACCTATATATGTGCTTTGTGGGCACACAGTGCATCTGTAATATTTTTATTATTAATATTTACCTTGCTAATGCAACTTACAGGTATAAGTCAGAAATGGCAAAGGATACAACTTGAATTCTTGGGGGAAAACATTGTACTTGCTAAGGGTGAGTGAGAAATACAGAAGAGTCGTAACTTGAAAGTGTATGGCTTTTATTTTGTTTTTTAGAAACATAATGTATAGGAATTCACCATATCCTCTTTATGTATAAGAAGGCAAATTTTTTTAATTGTTTAAATTATTGCAAATAACATGTGTTTATAGATATTATTTGACCTCTTTGGACCAATAGTTAAAGTTTCAGGTAAACTCTAGCTTGTTCTAAGGATCTTTCAATGTGTTTCTCTGTCCCTTCTTCTATTTTCCTTCTGAACAATGAAGACAAAATTCCACCAAGGTATTATATTTGCAGCTAATTAGTATGTGGGTGAAGAATATCAGTGTGCTGCTTGCAATATATATTAGTGCCTCTGCTACTTTTCCAAACATTAATAAGCATTTTAATATTTTATAAGGCAGGCTCTAAATTATGGAAAATAAATCTGAACACCATTAATACCCAATAGGGCACATTAAAAAGGGGGCAAAGCATGAACTACTGTGTAGCTGAGTGCTTAACTCAAGGAATTATAATTTCTTACTGATACTGGAGACCTTAGTGAGGCTTAAGAGAGTACTTGGGCTTTCTACAAAGAGCAGATATGTCATGGATCTATGTGAGCTCTGTTGAAAAGGATAAAAATTCATACTCAATTCATCTCACTGGTATATTAAAGAGAAGCAGTTGCAGAAGCTGTTTGAAAATTATAAGGTCTGACTAATTCTGTGCTTTAATCCATCACATGTCAGGATTTTCACTGAGCCTTAGACTGTATCACTATTTTCAGTCATATCTTGACAAGTTCCAGGAAGGAGGGCAACGCATGAACAGGAAAACATTTCAACATACATTTGTTTCCAAATGGCAGGCAAGGAGCTGAAGATAATGATGATGCTTTACTCATCTTCCAGCTTCCCTTTACCTCAGAATATTTATGCAATGATAAGCTTAGATCAGTATGGGAATAATTTGTAATCAGTGGGTTAAAGCAGAATACTTAAGTGTGTACATGGGTAGTCAAGTGTTAGAACTCAAATAAGGTTCAATTCAATGCAAGTATTTCATAGAAACAGATAAGAAGATTCTTCTACTTTCTTATAACCAGAATGAGAGCAGGAAAAAAATTAAGTTTCTTGATTTTGTATCCTTCTGCTGGATGCCCACCTCCCCTAAAAATAGTGCCTCTTTTGGGGAGGGGGATTTAGCAGAAGGATACAAAATCCAGAAACTTAATATAGAATAATATTCTAGTGAACAAAGGTAGATAGAAATATAGAATAGAAAAATGGAAATATAGAATAATATTTTAGTGCACAAAGGTAGATATGAAAATCATGGAGTAGATTTTTAAAATTTCTTTGACTTATCTATGTACCATTTCTCCTTAGTAAATTATATGTCCTATTGATAGTGATGTTTTAGACAAAACATATTTGAGTTTCCATTATTTTCTAATTCAAAACTTTAAGTAATATCCACCAGATTTGTGCTATTTGTGTTAATCGTTTAACTGAAGTATTCTGACTCACAGATAGATCACGACTGTAAGAGAGCTTTATTCCAGAGGTCTTTGCACTTGCTATCACTTCTGATTCCTGTCCAGAGCAAACTTCCTGAGAAGCCCTTCCTGATTTCCCACACTAGAGGAAGTTGAAGGTCATGCTGATTCATTTTTCAAGATTGCTCATGCAGTGGATAACAAGTATTGGTTATTGTTTGGAGCTAAGGCTCTGTTATAAGGGGATTGATTCTTCTCCATGTATATGTCTTCAATGGCTGCTTAGACTTCCTTATATCATGACATCTGGATTCCAAGAATGTGGGTCCCAATAGAAAGGAAGTGGATGCTGTCAGTTTCTTAAGGCTTGGGCTCTAGATCTAGCGAAGTGTAACTCCTGCCAAAATTTTTAGCAAGATTTTTTTCAGCACCGTGACTCCTTCCTTCACAGCCCCTTTTGCATCTTGTTACTGCAGATAATTTGTGTTATTTTTTGATTTTCTGTCTCCCTGCTAGATTGTCAGTGTCAGGAGGGAAGGGTTCTTTGATTTTTCTCTCTTCTGTGTCTCTAGAACTTAAATGTATGACAAACAAGAAGATGATCAATAATGCTTTTTTTTAAAGTACAGATAAAATGCACTCAACATTTTGCTCATTTACTTGGGAGAGAAGCCATATGTGTATACTACTTAATAAATGTCAGGTTCTGACTTTAGACTGAATAGAGAGTGGTTCTCAACCTGTGGGTTGCGACCCCTTTGTAACAATGAAATTACATCCTGCCTATCAGATATTTACATTATGATTCGTAACAGTAGCAAAATTACAGTTATGAAGTAGCAACAAAAATAATTTTATGGTTGAGGGTCACCACAACATGAGGAACTTTATTAAAGTGTCACAGCATTAGGAGGCATTAGGAAGGTTGAAAACCACTGGAATAGAGTAATTCATTTTCTAGATAAGCTTTTTTAGTTTTTCCAAGTTGAATACACTCTTTCATTTCAAATTTTCTATGCATCACTAGGATTTTTTTTTTTTTCTGGGAGGATTTATTTTTTTTAGTCTTAGGAAAGTATACCTAAGAAGAGTTTATAGTCAAACTTTTTATTAATTTGAAGTGAATTGATAATGGGAATGCAAATGTAGCTAATTACACATAGTTTAATTTTTTTTTTGGCCGGGGCCAGGTTTGAACCTGCTACCTCCTGTATATGGGGCCAGTGCCCTACTTCTTGAGCCACAGGCGCCGCCCCATAGTTTAATTTTTTAATAGTATTTTTCTTGCAATCTATCATGAAATCTATCACGAAATCATTGATTTCTATGCAATCAATCATATTTTAGATCATGGTTTTAACTTTGGTTGTTACAAACCTGGGAATTCTCAAGTAGAGACTGGACAAAAAGATTAAAGAAAACTTCAAAATTTGAAAAGAAAAATAAAGACCTGGGGAGTTTTAAAAAGTACTGATGCATCATAAATTTTACCCCCAGAGATTCTTAATTGGCACAGAAAACAGCCTGGAAAATCGTATAATATTTTAAAGGTCCATAAATGATTATAACCTTGATCCAAAGTTGAAAACTACTGCTTTAACAAATGCTTCTCAACCTTCCTCCTTGGTTATATATGGGAATTGGTTATTTGCATATTTGAAAAATCCCTATATGGTTCTAATCACTACAATTAACAATCACTGCTTCAGACAGTATTATTTGCCTTTGGTATTTATTTCACATCAATAATTCTGCACTTTATGTGCATTTTAAAAGGCATCATTTTTTCCCAAATAATATATTATATGCTATAAAAATACCTATTTATTTCTTACATTATATTTTACATAAACACATTATTAATACTTGATGTTCAATATATTTTAGCCCCCATTACTTATATTAAATATAATTGAAGCCATTAATTACATTCTTTTTTAAAAATTTCAGATTAATGTGAAGGTACAAGTGATTAGGTTACATTGTTTGCATTTTTTAAAAGAATTTATTTCTTTTGTCTTCAAATGTTATAAATATGGCTTGGTGCCTGTAGCACAGTGGTTATGGTGTCAGCCATGTACACTGGGCCTGGCAGGTTTGAACCTGGCCCTAGCCTGGTAAACAACAATGACAAATGTAACAAAAAATAGCCAGGTGATGTAATAGGCACCTATAGTTCCAGCTACTTGGGAGGCTAAGGCAAGAGAATCACTTAAGCCCAAGAGTTTGAGGTTGCTGTGAGCTGTGATGCCGTAGCACTCCACTGAAGGCGGAATACGGAGACTCTGTCTAAAAAAAAATAAAGTTATGAATACTTTGCTACACATTTGTCACACTGATGAGTTATGCAAAATATGTAGAATGATTATTGAGACCATGACTTTGATTTGCTTTGTTTAGTGACTGAGAAAATTGACCACTAGGTCAAGTAGTAGGCTAGTTGCCTAAAGTAAATAGTTACACGCATGATATTACTTGATAGAGCAAATGCTTCATCTGCCGTCTTTGGAAGGCCTAGGCCTGGAAGTTAGCACTTAGTGTTTTCACTGCTTAGTTACAGGGACCAGATTCAAGGAGCAGGTAGACTCTACATCTCAATGGAAGAAGTTAAAAAAAAAAGAGCCATTTAAATACTTGCCATGGGTGCACACTGAAAAGGGACAGTCACTTTCTTTTTTGCAATATAATGAATAAGTACCACGATTGAGCTATTTATTTAAAGCATATGCAAATTTGGATATTTTATAAAGGACATTACGTGTCCATCAGGTTGCTAACTAGAAATAAAGACATAGGACAAAGACTAATTGAAGGTTGACACTAAAAGAAATAGGTGAAATGTGAAAGCTGGTTTTTGCCTTGAATGCATTTTCAGAACTAAATCTAGGTTTCATGAGCCTCAGAAGATAGGTCATAAAAACACAAGATACAAACATGAAAACTGGGAATAATTAACCACTTCAAGGGACGTCAAAGAAAACTGCCTATCCCAAACTTTGGTGCTAATTGGAGATGTAAAAAATTTGTCCTGAGGATTAGCAGAAATTAGTTGTTTTTATCAACATTTATAGCCTGAATTTCCAGAATTTTGTTGACCTGATAATGTTCTTAGAAACTCACTGAATAATTAAGTCATAGAATAGTTATAAAGCAGAGTGGTATAAAGCAGTTAAGAAAAAAAGAGTACAAACATATGATAAATGAAATCAGAGAAGTTAGCAAGCTTTTTGGTAAAGGAAATCAATACCTACATATCAGTCTCACATTTCTAAACATGACAAAAGAGTAATTATAATAAAAATGGAAAGAATATACAGTATCTTGGAATAATGTGAAAGAAGCTATGCATGTTCCTTATGGATAAAATAATAAAACATTTTGAAAACATTGAAAAAGTACTGAATAATGAAGATATATATCATGTTCATTGATTAAAAGTCTCAGTGTTACAATAATAGAGTCATGTAATTCCAATAAAAGTCTTAACATGCTTGTGTGTGTAACTTTATCAATTTATTTGAAAATTCATATGGATGACCAAGGGGAAAAGAACAACCAATTTATTAGAAAGTGGAAAAAAGTGAGATTTGCGTTTCATATGTCAAGAATTATTTTATTACTACAATAATTAATATAATGGTTTAATAGTGGAGAAAGAGATGAATTAAATAGTGAAATGAGGAGAGAGGATAGAAATACACCTACTAAAACAGAAATTTGATTTATGCAAACTAGTGGGGAAATACTTTTGCTTAAATAAAGTTGAGACACGTAATTGTCTGTATGAAATAAAAATGAAGTTGAAAATCTACCCTATATATCATGCATAAAAAAAAAAAAACAATTCTTAAAGACCTAAACATGAAAGGTAAAGTATAAACTTTTATACACAATGTAAGAGAATATTTTAAAGCCATTGAAGTAAAGAAAGATTTCTTAAACATATCTATATTTACATATGTATACATCTACATACACATACATATACACATATATATATATGCAGGTAAACACAATAAACAGAGATCATGGAAGGAAAAACTTGATATATTTAATGACATTAAGGGCACGAACTTGTGTTTATTAAAACCATAAAAGAGCAAAAAGACAAACTACAAATTAGAAGACATATTTGCAATAAATATATCTGGCAAAGGACTGCTATCAAGAATATATAAAACACTCAAGAAATCAATAGGAGGCAGACAAATAATCTAACAAAAATAAGCAAAAGACTTGAGCATGCATGTTACAGAAGGAAAAAAAATGATGTTACCTCCATCAATAATAACGAATTCACAAAAAGGCAGAGACTTAAGCAAAAGAAGGAAGAATGTAAAAGGCACATTTAAAATATTGCAAACTTCAAAAAACATGTAAAACTATGCAACACAAAATTATGAGAAACATAAGTTCAGAATAGTAGTTTCATCAAAGAGGGTGAAATGAAAGGAAACAGCTTTAGAGAGGGATATGTAATAATATTTTTTCTTTCTTAACCTCATTGGCATATATACTAGAGTTGATTGTGTTGTTTTCTTTATCCCTTATGAAGGGATAGGTTTTATAGGTTTTATCTGAGACCTTGAGACCTTGTTGACATTTAATGAACTGTTTTTAAAAGGGGGGTTTAGGTGAGCCACAAATATATGGTTGAGAGGTTTTACCTGTGACAGTGTCTTACCTAATAGGACGGTTGCTGAAGTGTTCAAGGAATCATTATAATCTGGTATTTTGAAGTCTGACTTTATGGATTGAATTGTATGCCTCCTCTCACCAAAGATATATTAAAGTCCTTACACTCAAAAGGAGTGTGAATTTATTTGGAGATAAGGCCACTGAAGATGAATTCCAATTAGTTACAATGAAGTCAATTATGCTTGAGTAGGGTGGGCTCCAAATCCAACATGTTACTTGAGGTTGAAGAGAAAAGAAAGACAACTATGGCATTGGCAGGCTCTAGATTACAACAGATGCAATAATAATGCATTTTAAAAAATTAACTCAAAATTTGTTTTGAATAGGTATTCATATTTTTAAAAATTGAAAAGGCAGCATATAAACTATAGTTGGCTCCCATCCCCATTAATTACTTATGCATTTTATAGATACTATGCATTTATTAGTACAGAGACATAAATACTATTCTTAAGCCACCTCTCTTTTCCACAGAAAGCATATTACACTCTCTGTGATGTATTTCTCCTTTTCCACCTAGCCTTGAATCCTGGAGATACTTTTATATAAAGATGTAAGTGCTTTTTTCTACTTATAATAATGGCTACATAGACAAGCTAACAATTTTTAAATCGATGTGACTCACATATTTAGATATCTGACTTTATGGATTGAATTGTATTCCTGTTGTTAATGTTTTGATTCTGTTTTTTAAAAGATAAAGGAATAGAAACTTCTGGGTAAAGATGATTGAGTGAAGCTTCATCACAGATTTAAGCCCCCTTAATATATAATATAATAGATAAAAAGTGTTAAAATCATACTCTATAAACTTTGAAAAATTATGCCCAAGGAATGAAAGAGAAGATTCTATATCAAAATGCCTCCTAATTCTTTTGCTACCCTAATCCTGATGCCAGAAACATCTATGAAAATGAAGCTGAACTGACAAAGTCCTGTATTTCCCACTGACAGCTCCAGTTTGGAGAAGTGCAGATGGAGACTGGACAGGCAGCACAGTGGAAAGTCAAAATGAAGCCCTTCAGAAGGGGATCCCAGCAGAACTAAAACAGTCTCTGGGAAATTGCCTGTTTTCCAATGAGACAAAATTTATTAGAGCAGGAAATCTCCTTGGTTGTGGGGATTGTATTCTTTACAGGACACAAAAAAATTCTGTGGACAGAGGACAGTTCTCTTAGGTGTGTTTTTATTTTCAGGTCTTCTCATTTTCAACACAACAAACTCTTAGACTGAAGACAAACGGATAGAAAACAGGATCCTGCTCTGAAATTGTAGTTGGGATAAATTCAAGATTTCACCCTATGATAGAGAAAATTGACATTTATATTAGAAATACATTCATTACCAACAGCAACATTTTAAAAATGCCTGGCAACTAAGCAAACATTTTGTAGGAAAACAGTTAGTAAAAGGAATATGCAATGCAAGACAAATGAGGCGCCCAGTTGGGAAAATACATTGTCCAAGGTAAAGAAAAAAATTTTTAAGTGTATTTTGAGCTATAAAGAACCTAATAAAAACACAAAATCAATAAAACAAGTCATAGACAAGGAACTAAATGAAATAAAATTCAAAGCTAGTAAAACAAATCATGTTAAAAAGTCAACATTTATAGCTCTTACAAATAAATTAGAAACAAAAAGAATGGGAAATAAAGAGTAAAATATTGAATTTATGGCCTGGGAGAAATCTTAGGATAATAAATTCAATGAAGAAAAATAAAGTTGGTTTTTTTTTTCCAGTTACGTAAGATGAGATATTTGGAGGCCAAAGATGATCTAATATAAGCACAATCGCTCCTTTCTATCCTTGGAGGAGAGACTCAAGTTAATGGAACAGAAAAACTATTGAGAGATATAGAAGGGGGAAATATTTGCCAAATTAAGGTGGATATTAGAATATATTTTAGGTAAATTATAAACTTAAGAAAGACTTCTTTTCACATCAATATTGTGAAAAACGTCCTGTCCCCTGTAATGAGTAGGAAGCAGGAAATCATAAATATCACAGTTTTGTCCCCAACAGCTTTCAATATCATCTGGAAAGGATTTCAAATTCTGAGGGAAAACAACAATGATCTAAGAATATTTTTCTAGCCAAGTAATCATTAAAATCAACACTTGGCAGACATTCTCAGAAAAGAAAGAACCTAGGGACTATAACTCCTGTGATCTTTTCTTGAAGTAACTGCTCATTGATGAAATCCAAGTAATCAATAAATGAATCAAATAAGGATCCAGGAATAGAAATAAATTTGCAATGAGTGTAATTGGCAGAATTATAACATAACCCCCCAAATTCTCATCACTACTTTTATACATAGCAACCTATGTAACAGAATAGCAACTTATGTAACAGGATAGGTAGCAGCTTATGTAACAACATATTTAGTGATCTATGTGGCGACCTATGTAGCAACCTATGCAGCAAGGTGTGTAGGAACTTTGACAGCAGGCTTGAAGAGACGAAGTGGCAGGTTTTGAAACATACAAGCAATTACTAGACATTAAAGAACAGACCTTGGCAGTTGACTATTGATCAGCTATGGAATTCCAGTGTGGGGGGTGGGCTCAGGGGAGGGGAGCTTATTCTCAGTAAATAGCATCTGTGGATGTTGCTGGGGCCTTTTCTCTGACGTGCATGGGGAGGTCCCCCTCCTGCAAGCTTCGAGCTTACAATTCATTGTTTGGCCTGCTTCCTTGGTGATGGCACCGACACCTGGCATAGTTAGCAGGATAGGGGATGTGGGCGGAAGGGGAATATCACTCTGAGTAAGTGTAATCTTTGGCAATATGGCAAGAGCAAGTTATAGGGAGGGAAAAGGGACTTTCTGTCCAGATTGGCAAAGGGACAATGTAGCCTTTGGCCACCATAGTTATTTACCAAGAGGGTAATGTCACTTAAAGTAAGACCCTTGGCAATTCATAGGAGCCTGCCAAAGGGATATTAAGACCTTTGGCAAATCACAGGTAACCTATAATAGATAACCTACCAAAGGACAGGATCACTTAGGGTGAGTGATGCTTTTGGCAATTCATAGGCACCTACCAAAGGGATATTAAGACCTTTGGCAAATCACAGGTAACCTACAATAGGTAACCTACCAAAGAACAGGGTCACTCAGGGTGAGTGACACCTTTGGCAAATCATAGGCACCTACTAAAGGCATATTAAGACCTTTGGCAAAATAATAAGTAAATCCCTTCTTTCCCACCAAGGGGAACGAAGAGGTTTTACAGGAAAGCATTCTACTCCAAACTTTCCACCCCGATTTTCATTTACTGTGAACCCTAAATCACCCTCCTCTGAGAAACCTCTAACTGCCTTCCATATCATCATCCATCCTCAGCAGGAAGTAGCTAGGAGCGGTCAGCGCCCTTTCTTCCTATCATCAGTCAGAGCTTCTGAGAGGAAGAATCATAGGTTCCATCACTTAAGAAACTTCCCAATCTCTAGGCCTGGGTAAGCTCAGTCCACACCCTCTAAACTCTAATAAGGTTCTGAACAAAGCAGTCAGCTTTGGTAATGGAAATTTGAACTCATAGCAAACTTCTCATATCAGCAAAGGTGAGAGAATCTTTATCGGATATATATCCTTAATCCTTCCCTTACTGCTTATTTAGATTGACACTTTCCCCACCTGTCATTCCAGACTGCACTATGCATATTGCTGCTCATTTAGTGGGTGCAATGGATAATGTGCAGAAGCAGGAAACTTTGGGCATTGATTAATACTTCCTATGGGTCAGCCCCAAAACAGTTAGGTGATGAAATATGTAAAATTAATATTATCCTTATTTGTTTAGAGCACAAATTCCTTTTCTTTGGTGAAGGCCCTCACTGACTCCTCTGATATAGTTTTGTTAACTATTTTGTGCTTTTTTCTTTTACCCACCTAGTTAGAAGGAGTGCTATTTGATAAGAAGAGTAAATAAACAACTACAGTTTTTTCCTTCATCCTGCACAAGACTGTCTTAAATAAAAACAGGGAAATATGTAGCAACTTATGTAGTAACAGAATATGTAGCAATTTCTGTAACAAGATATGTAGCAGCTTCTGTAACAACCCATCTATGATCTATGTGGCAACCTGTGTAGCAAGATGTGTAGGAACTGGGACAGCTGTGGAGACAAAGTAGCGATTGACAGGGACAGCAGGCTGGCAGAGACAGGGGCAATTTTTTGAAACATACAAGCAATCACTAGACATTAAGGAAGAGACCTTGGCAGTTGAATATTGATCAGCTATAGAATTCCAGTGTGGGGGTTGGGCTCAGGGGAGGGGAGCTTATTTCAATAAATAGCAATAAATAGCAGCTGTGTACATTGCTGGGGCCTTTTCTTCCGACAGGCATGGGGAGAACCACCTCCTGCAAGCTTCAAGCTTACAATCCATTGTCTGGCCTGCTTCCTTTGTGATGGCACCAACATTTATATGCTTTATTTAATCTCCTCCCATTGAGAGTAGATGGAACTATTAAATATGATCAATATCTTCTTAGATCAGGTCACTAATACGTTGACACTGAGTTAATTGAAAGAGAGATAACCCTGACTAAATCAGGGATTTTTTAAAGAATGGGAAGTTTCACATTGATGTCATATGGGCTTGAAATATAAAAACCAAACAAGTTACAATCTGCCTATGGAAAGCACTGCCTGGTGTCTGGCCAACAACTTACAAGGAAATGGGACCCTTAGTCCTACAATCATAAGTAACTTGAATTTTGCCAGTGTAGTGTATGTTTGGAAGAGTATAAGCTCCATAAGGGACTCAACCAGCCAGCACCTGGATTCTAGTCTAAGGCTCGGAGCTGAAGAGCCAACTAACCGTGGCTGGACTCCTGACACATGAAAAATGTGAGGTAATAAATGTGTGTTGTTTCAAGGTACCAAATTTCTATTAATTTGTTACATAGCAACACAAACTTATACAATGAGGTTTTAGGTATTGAATGAAGACAAAATGATGTGTGAAATTTGAATTTAAAAATATAAAGTCAGTAGTATAAAATTTAAGGAAGA
This sequence comes from Otolemur garnettii, assembly GCF_000181295.1. Lineage (NCBI taxonomy): Eukaryota > Metazoa > Chordata > Mammalia > Primates > Galagidae > Otolemur > Otolemur garnettii. Next base: position 16,334,662 of record NW_003852397.1, on the reverse strand, counting down.
ACAATTGTGTACTTACTTGAGAAATAGTTGGAGTTAAGGTAGAAGGAAGAGAAAGAGGAATAATTTTTTTTTTTTTTTTTGCAGTTTTTGGCTGGGGCTGGGCTTGAACCTCTGGTATACTCCTTGAGCCACAGGCGCCACCCAGGAATAATCATATTTTTAAGGGAAGGAATATTAAAAACTGTCCATAATCAAAAATGTGGCTAAAATTAATGAATCTAAGTTCTCAATATTCATATAATATTATCCTTAATATAAGCAGAGTTTGAGGGAACCATAAGTTCTATGGTTCCCAGGGACAAATGAATCCTGTCTATAGATTTGTTAAGTGATAGTAATCTATTTGTTTATCTGTCTGCATGGATAGATATACAGTGAAGTTCTCAGGAATGAATATAAGAAGTTGCACAGGTAATTTCAGAGCAATGAAATTTTGTGTACTTTCAAGTTCTGGTTTTATATTGTTTGATACTTTTAACATGTTGACTGCCACACTAGAAAAAAAATTTTCCCTTAGGGAGGGCCATGATTTTTTTTTTTATTTTTACGAAAATAGGTAAAACATTCAGGGCAAATGTACAATTGGAAGTTAAAGTAATTGGAGAACATTGTAGCACATGTATCCTGCTTGAGCGGGTTGGTAAGAGGTGAGGTAGGGTGGGAGATATGCCTGCTGATTGACAGAGAAAGAATGAAGCTCTCACAGCTTCAAGGGCCCTGGGCTTAAAATTATCATGAGTTAAGTACAACTCACACTTCAGGTAACTGTTAATAATAAGCATATGTTTCTAGAATATAATTCTAAACTTAATTGTATGAAGGAAATCAAGATAATGGAAAGGGAATATCATTGGGAATATGGTATTGCCTGGAATCAGAACATATCAGAACTCAAACAACTTGAAATCTGAACAAAAAATTTGCGAAAATTTGGCCTAAGATCCTAATGTTGCTTTGGAATCCAAGTGCCCAGCATGTTGTTCATGTGTTCTGTGTGGACGTTTCCCCAGCTCTTGGGGTACCTATACACTTTGTCGTTCAGTTCATTTTTGGAAGCTGTAATGAAAGCATCTTATGTGATTTTTTCTGCTAATTTTATGCTTTTGTGTCTGATTTTTTTTTTTTAATATAACAACAGCTAAGTGTATTCGTCATGGGTCCTAAAAAGCATAGTGAGGAAAATAAGAGAAAGAATAAAGGTATTAGAGCTACACCTGCAGCTAAGCATGAAAGTGGTGCCCGTGGGGCTGATTGCCCCACCATGTTGAGGATACTTAACATGACTGTTAGTACAATTCTGAAAAATAAAAAAGCTATCAAAGCAGCTGATTGGCAAAAGGGGTTATGATGCTGACCTCTAGGAGATGGAAAAGTATGGAAGAGATGGGAAAACTCCTCTTAGTTTGGATTAATGAAAAACTAAGCTGGCTGTGATGCAATTTCTGAGATGTTAATTTGTGAGAAAGCAAAGGTCCTTCAGGATGAGTGAGTGAAAGGCAGGCCTAAAACTAGGGCTCAAAGGGAGGAGGTTAGAGCCAGTAGGGGGTGGTTGGGGAAGTTTGAGAAAAGGACTGAGATCCATAGTGTTGTGTGTGGAGAGACTGCCAGTTCTAGTTTAGAAGCAGTAGAAAACTTTATAAAGGAGTTTGTGAGTTAGGGATATATTCCACACCAAGTGTTCAGTTGTGATGAAACAGGCCTTTATATTTTTAGGTTTCTATATTTTTCATTTCATCAATTTACATTTTTATTCAAATGCTATTATTTGTTAATATTTTACCTTAAAATCCAGTATATTTACTGTTAAAATCATCTTGAAAATTTGAGTTTGTGGGACCCAGGAATGGATTAATCCAGTTTTTGTTATTTTAAAGGGGAAACATTAGCTTGGAATTCAAATAATTTGGAACTTGAATGGGGTTCTGGAATGGATTAAGTTCAGATGCCAAAGTGTCACTGTGTCACCATTAATCCCAGTTTAGAGATGGGAAACTAGGAATTGATAGGTTTCATTAACATCTGTAAGATCACATAGCTAGTAAGTGGCCAATAGTCTGGCACTGGAACTCAGGCTCTGTGACTCACTGATGCAGAGTGTGAAGTCCGTGCAAGGAATGAACAAACGCTCTTCACGCTAAAAGGCAACTCAGAAAACTGCCAGCTGCTAATCTCTGTCCCCAAACTCTATTTATGAACATTTATCATGTTTCAACATATGATTTCTTAGGTGGAACATCCATAATTCTATTAAGAGCAAACATAAGTTCTGGATAGTAAAGTGGTCAAATTTAAATTTGAGGTATTTTCTACATTTTTGATAATGATCCCATTGATTTATTTTTCTATGAGGGTGATGAAAATATAATATACCAACCATAGGTTTGGAGAATTTAGCAATGTGTAAGCAGGTAATGCATTTAATTTTGTACTGGTCAAAGTTTTATTTTGTTTCTCTTTGGTGCTGTACTATTGAATCGGGCTAATATATACAATTGATCCTGGAATGACGTGGATGTGGACAGTGTGGGTCCACTTATACATGGATTCTTTCCCAATAAATATATTGGAAAATGTTGGATACTTGTGAAAATTAGAAAAAATGTGCAGGTGATCTGACTGCATAACTTAGAGCTATAATTTCTTTAAGTTGTGTATGTCGTGAATGCATAAAATATCTGTAGATACTTTTCATCCTTTGCCACAATAAAATATACAAAAATCTATGAAAAGTTAAAATGTTCAAAACTTTGGAACACACTGACAGACCATCCATGGCAGTATTTGGAGTTAAATGTAAATAAACATCAAGATGCACTCTTAAATCAGAACTATGTAAAATTAACTGTAGCACATCCTGCCATCTCTTGTTATTGCAAAGAGCTCAAGTGTTGCAAATTCCTGCTTAAACTGCCACGTGACTCTAATCATCTCCATGTGAGCAGTTTGCCTCTCCAGTGCAATGATCTCTTGTGGTTCTCACGTTTTTTATTATGTTTAGTGCAATACTGTCAACTTTGAAAAATACCTCGGGGCCCATGTAAAGTGTCACTACTATTGGACGTGTTCCTGAGAAGCAGAGAAAAAGTCATGACATTACAAGAAAACTTGAATTGCTAAATATGTGCTATAGAATGAGGTCTGCAGCTACAGTTGCACAACAATTCAGACAGATGACTCAACTTGCCACCAGACAATGTAAACGTATATTGAAAAATACAGTACAGAACTGAAAATTTACTTTCTGTTCGTTATGATTTTCTTAACAGCATTTTCTTTTCTCTAGTTTACTATCTGGTATACATATAACTACAAAACATGTATCACTCAGCTGTTGATGTTATTGGTAAGGCTCCAGGTCAACAGTCCAATAATAGTTAAGGTTTGGGGATTAAAAAGTTATAAGCAGATTTTCACTAAGCAGATGTCTGTACCCCTGACACCCATGTTGTTCAAAGGTCAACTGTAATCTCCTTGTCATTATTATTTATTCAACAAATACATAGTTAGGATGATAAGTGTCAAAATCTGTGCTAGAAATTGGGAATACCGTGGTGAACAAATTTAATATTATTCCTCTATTCCTGGAATTTAATGTCTACTGGAGGAGACATAAAACATAAAAAGCAAACAGAATAAATGCCATTTGTGCTCTATTTCTGAGTTTAATAATAAGTTGCCAAGAAAAAGAATTAGAGGGAAACATTCTTAGAAATGGTGGTAAGAGATGGCTTTTATAAGGAAATTTCATTTAAGCTAAAATCTGAAGCATGAAAAGTTCATTATATGGAGAAGGGAATGAATCACCTTTGGGCTGAATGTTCTGATGCAAAGAAAGTAGAATGTATAGAGTTCTTAGGGTGTTCAGGCTGAACGGAAGCCCAACATGGCTGGAAACATATAAAAACTAGGGGTAGAGAGAAGTTGGTAGGAGCTAAATGATGTAGGACTTTAAAAATCATAATAAGATACTGAATTTTGATGTAAGTTTAAAGAGAAGAATTATTGAATTGTTTTACACAGGGGGATGACAAGGTAACTTGTTTAAAGGCAAGTCCTCTTGTTGCATTATATGGAACGTATTAGAGAACAAGAGAGGGTGAAGTGACACCAGTGAGTATGAAGAGTATGCCAGAGAATGATGATAGTCCGGGTGAGACAGACAGAGATGGAGCCAGTACATGCATTTGAAAGGTATAACAGAGGTAAAATAAACAAGACTTATCTTTACATTTTGTATAAAAATAGTTTACTTGTAGGATCAAACATAATTTCTAAGCTTCTAGAATTGACATGACATACTTAGATACAACAGAGGGAAGGGAGAGTACAGATCAGAGCAGTGAAATGTTTTTCTTTTTTCTTTTTCTTTCTTTCTTTCTTTCTTTTTTTTTGCAGTTTTTGGCCAGGGCTGGGTTTGAACCCACCACCCACCACCTCTGGCATGTGGGGCCGGCACCCTACTCCTTTGAGCCACAGGCGCCACCCCTGAAATGTTTTTCTTTTTTTTTTTTTTTTTGAGACAGAGCCTCAAGCTGTCACCCTTAGTGGAACGCTGTAGCATCACAGCTCACAGCAACCACCAATTTCTGGGCTTAAGTGATTCTCTTGCCTCCACTTCCCAAGTAGCTGGGACTACAGGCACACGCCACAATGCCCAGCCATTTTTTGGTTGTAGTTGTCATTGCTGTCTGGCAGGCCTAGGCTGGATTTGAACCCACCAGCTCTGGTGTATGTGGCTGACACATTAGCTGCTTGAGCTACATGAGCTGAGCTGGAAATATTTTTCTTAAGATGTATTTTAGATATTAATTTTGATGTCTCTGAGACATAAAAGAAGAGATTTGAAGTGATCAGGTTTATATGTCTTGCTCTCAGAGGCAATGTCAGAGATGTTACTTAGAGCTTCATAGTGACACTGAGTGTGTTTTTACCTTGTTTATTTTTGAAAGAGATTATGGAAAATTGGTGCCATTAGGTCCTTAAGTAGTTGGTAGAGTTCACCACTAAAACCATTTGACCTGGTGCTTTTATTTTCCCAAGGTTTTTAATTATGGATACAATTTACCTAACAGGTATAGAACTATTCAGATGGTCTATTTCTTTGAGTTTTGATTGATTGTGTCTTGTAAGAAATTGAATTCTTAAAAGAATTCATCTAGCTTATCAAATTTTCAGACATAAAGTTGTTCAGAATATTTCTTTATTACTCTTTTAGTACTCATATATTTAATAATTATGATCCCTTTTCCTTCTTGATATTAATATTTATATCTTTTTTCTTTTGTTCTTGGTTTCTTGACTAGAGCTTTATTGATCTTTTGAAATGAACAAACAAGCAGTTTTTGCTCTATTGATTTTTCTTTATGGCTTTTCTCTACAACTTTATTAACTTCTGCCTAATTTTTATTACTTATTTTGATTTGTTTACTTTGGGTTGACATTGATCTTCTTTTTCTAATTCCTAAAGTAAAAGCTTATATAATTGAGAGTAGATCTTTCTTCTTTCCTAATATATACATTTGATGCTATATATCTCCCTTTAGGCACTGTTTTAGTTATATCCAAAAAATTTTGCTAAATTCTAGTTTTATTTTCATTTAGTTTCAAATATATATTTAAATTTTTTTTGTTGAGACTTCTTCTTTTACCCATGTGCAATTTCGAAGTATGTTGTTTTAGCTCCAAATATGTAGAGATTTTTCTCAGTTATATTTGTTATTGACTTCGAATTTAATTCAATCGTGGTCTGAGGAAATACTTTGCCACTTTGTTTCTTTGTGCTGCTTTCTAACTTTTTGGATTTGTTAGAATGTTTATAGCCCAGATGTGGTCTATCGTGATGAATACTCCATGTAAGTTTGAGAAGACTATGTAGTCTATTGTTGGTTGGAGAATTCTATAAATGTTGACTACATCAAGTTGGATAATAAAGCCATTCAGGTCCACTATATCTCATTTTCTGCCTGCTTTATTTAAAAAGTAGACATACAAAAGTGTTGAAGATCCTAACTCAAAGAGTGGATTTGTCTATTTCTATTTCTAGGTCTATCAGTTTTACATCCTATATTTTGATGTTATTATTTACATAGTTGGATTAAAATCTACCATGTTTGTCATTGTTTTCTACTTGTTGCATTTTATCTTTACTTTGAATTCCCCTATTTTTGTGTCTTCTCTGGTTTTAGTTGAGCATTTTATAGAATTCCATTTACTCCTCTCTTAATTCAGTAATTATACTTCTTCCTAATTTTTTTAGCAGTTGCTCCAGAGTTTGCAAAGTATCACTTTTGTGATAAGATTTTACAGCTCCAGTATATAGTAAAGGTACCTTATAACAATGTTCCCAATTCCTCTCACTCGTCTTTAATGACATTTCTGTCATTAATTTCACTTTACACTGTAATCACCTATGCATTCTTTTTTAATGCAATTTTTTATTTCAAAATATTAGGGGGTTCAAGTGTTTTTGTTACCTGGATGAATTGTATTATGTATAATGCTAAAGTCAGGGATTTATTGTGGCCATCACCAATACAGTGTACACTGTACCCAACTAGTAAGATTTTATTCCTCACTCTCCTCCCACCCTCCCCATTTCTTAGTTTCTGATGTCCTATACACGACTTCATGACCATAAATACCCAGGGTTTGGCTCCTACTTGTTAGTGAGAAGATGCATTTGTTTTTCCATTCCTGAGTTACTTCACTTAGGATAATGCTCCCCAGTTGTATGCAAGTTGACACAAATTAAATTATTTCATGCCTTTTTGTGCCTGAGTAGTACTCCATGTGTGTGTGCGTGCGCACCATGTTTTTTCTTTATTCACTAATCAATTGATGGACATTTAGGTTGATTCTGTAGTTTTGCAGTTGTGACTTGTACTATAATAATCAAGCCCACGTGCCCTTTTGGTATAATGACCTTTTTCTCCACTGAGTAGATGCCTAGTAGTGGGATTGTTGGATTAAGGGTAGGTCTACTATTTAGTTCTTTCAAGAATCTCTATACTGTTTTCCACAGACATTATACTGATTTACATTGCTGGCAATAGTGTATAAGTGCTTCTTTTCAATACATTCATGCCAAATCTATTGCTTTTTATTTCTTTAATAATAACCCTACTGATGGGGTAAGGTGTTATGTCATTGTGGTTTTAATTTGCATTTCCCTGATGATTAATGATCTTTAGCATTTTTAAATGTGTGTTGGCAATTTGTATATCTTCTTTTGAAAGATTTCTGTTCATGCCTTTTGCTCACTTTTTAAGGGCATTGTTTGTTTTTCCTGATGGTTTGTTTGAGTTCTTGATAGATTCTGGATACTACTATACTGGATACGAATACTGACTTTAGTCAGATGTTTAGTTTGTGAATGTTTTCTCTCATTCTATAGATTGTCCATTTTCTCTGTTGATTAGTTCTCTTGCTTTGCAGAAATTTTTTAATTTAAGTTATACTTATGTATTTTTGTTGTTGTATGTAACTTTAGGGACTTAGTCATAAATTCTTTGCCTAGGCTGATCTCTAGAAGAGTTTTTCCTGTTTTCTTCCATAATTTGTACAGTTTTAAATCTTTCATTAAAGTCTTTAAGCTATCTTACATTTATTTTTCTTAATGTGGTAAGAGACAGTGATTCTGTTTCATTCTTTTACACGTAGCTAACCAATTTTCTAACACCAATTATTAAATAGAGCATCATTTCCCCAGCGTATGTTTTCATCTATTTTATTGAAAACCATTTGTTGTAGCTAAGTGGTTCTTTTCCCTGGGTTCTCTAGTCTTTTCCATTGGTTTATGTATCTATACCTTTATAGCAGAACCATGCTGTTTTGGTTACTATTGCTGTGTAGTATAATTTGAAGTCAGGTAATGTGATGCCTCCAGATTTGTTCTTTTACTTAAAATTGTTTTGGACTCTTTTTATGTCCTATGTGAAGTTTAAGATTAGTTTTTCTAGATCTGTGAAAAATGGTGTTGGTATTTGGATGGGAATTATATTGAATCTATAAATTACTTTGGGCAGTATGGACATTTTAACTTTGTGGATTCTTCTAATCCATGAGCATTGGATATTTTTCCTTTGTGTCATCTATGAATTTTTAAATCAGTGTTTCATAGTTCTTTTTGTAGAGATCTTTAAATTCCCTGGTTAAGTACATTCCTAGGTGTTTCATTTTCTTGGTAGCTATTATAAATGATGTTGCATTCTTGATCTGACTCTCAGTTTGACTGTTATTAATATACATAAGTGTTACTGATTTGTGTACATTGATTTTGTGACCTGAGACTTTGGTGAATTTATTTCTAAATTCTTGACATCTTTTGATGCAGGCTTTTCTAGATAGAGTTTATATTGTCAACAAATGGGTAGTTTGATCCCTCTCATTTCCAATTTGGATATTTTTATTTCTTTTTCTTGTCTGATTGCTCTGGCTAGGAATTCTAGGTTAAATAAATTCTAGGTTAAATAAAAGTGGTGACAGTGAGCATGATTTTCATGTTCCAGTTCTTGGGGGGGGGTGTTTTCAACTTCCCCCCATTCAGGATGATGTAGGCAATGAGTTTGTAATCTATGGCTTTCATTATCTGGAAAGATGTTCCCTCTATGACTAGTTTGTTGAGGGTTTTTGTCATGAAGGGCTGCTAGATTTTATCAAGTACTTTTTTCACCTGTTGAGATGATTATCTGATCATTTTTACTTGTTCATGTGGTGAATCTTATTTATTGATTTGCTTATATTTAATGATACTTACATCCCTGGAACAAAATCTACTTGATCATGGTGGAATATTATTTTGATGTCCTATTGAATTTGTTTCGCTAGTATATTTTTGAAGATTTTTGCATCAGCACTTTAAAGAATATTGGTCTGTAGCTTTTACTTTATGTTGTAGCCTTTCCTGGATTGGTATAAAGGTGATATTTGCTTTGTAGAATGAGTTACAGTGGGTTCTCCCCTTCTTGATGTTATGGAACAGTCTCAGTAGAATGGGTTGCAGGTTTTTTTGTAGGCTGGGTAGAATTTGTCTATGAACTAGTTTGGGCTGGACTTTTTTTGGGGGGGAATTTCTTATGTCTGCTTCAACCTTGCTACTTCTATGGATATATTCAGGATTCAGGATTGGGAGGTGAGTGTTTCCAGGAATTTAACCATTTTCTCTAGGTTTTCTAATATGTGTGGATAGAAGTTTTCATAGTAGTAATGGATAATTTTTGTGTTTCTGTGGTATCAATTGTAATGTTTCCTCCTGATTGAGATTATCTGAATCCTTTTTTCTTCTATTTCTGGTTAATCTGGCTAGCAGTGTTCTATCTATTCTGTTGATATTTTATCTTATATAAGAATAGTTACTCATGCTTGCTTTTGGTTTCCATTTGCATGGAATATTTTTTCCAGCCCTTTACCTCAAGTCTATGAGAATCTTTGCATATTAAGTAGGTTTCCTGGAAACAGCTTATATTTGGTTTGTATTTACTTATTTGTTTTTATCCACTTAGCCAATCTACATTTTCTAAAAAGTGGGTATTTTGTTTGTATTGATATATGAAATACCATTCGGGTTATCATTTTGACTGTTACCAAGTTTCTTTGTTCTTTACCTTGTGTTACTGTTTATAAGATCTATGAGTTTTAACTCTTGGGTATTTTTATGCTAGTAGGTATCAACTGTTCTGTCCCATGTGGAGAGAACTTTTAGGAATTTCTTTTAGGCCAGGTCCAAAGGCCACCAGGCCAGTGGTGACAAATCCCTTTACTGTTTGCTTGTCTGGAGAAGATTTTATTTTCCTTCATTTATGACACTTAATTTTGCAGGATATAAATTTCTTGACTAGCAATTATTCTGTAAAGACATGAAAGAAAAGATGCTACTTCTTTCTGTTTTTTAAGATTTTTGTGGAGAAATATGTTATTAGTCTGGTGGATTTTCCTTCAAGACTCATAAAAATTCCTCCTAAACATTGACTTTGGCCAGTCTGATGACTACATATCTTGGTAATGTTTTCTTTTCTGCAATGAATCGCTGAGATGTTTGTGAAAGTTCTTGCATCTGGATGTCAAAATCTCTAAAAAGGCCAAGGAAATTTTTCTCAATTATTCCATCAAATAGATTTTCCAGGCCTTTTGCTTTTACTTCTTCACTTTAGGGATGTCTTCTATGGCATTTTGCCAAATATAAGAAATTTCATATTTCTAATAGACTTTGTCCATTACTATTGATTCTTTATTTTTTTAATTTTGACTGACTGGGTTATTTGCACAAGTTGTGTTTAAGCTCTGAATTTTTTTCTTTTGCATGGTCTTATCTATTCTTAAAACTTTCTACTGTGTTTTGTATGGATTTTTCATTTCCAAAAGTACTATTTGTTTCTTTGTTTAGATATAATCTCTTTGTTTGGTACATTTTTCATTTATTTCTGAAATTATTTTTCTGCCTTCTTTAACTTAGTTTTCTATTTTGTATTGTATCTCTTCGAACTCCCTTATAATCCATACTTGGAATTATTTATTTGTTATTTATTTTCATGTCTGGTTGGGATCCATTGTTAGAGAGCTGATGTGATCTTTTCAGGAGAGGTCCTTTCACTCTGATTTTTCATACATCCAGAGTTCTTGAGCTGATTCCTTCTCATCTGGCCAGCTGTTGATTCTTGTTTCTGGATTTTCTGTTGTTCAGATGAGAGTTATTTTGCCCTCTTTCTTATAAGGGCATGCCTATAGCATATGTTGGGGGAGGATATTAGTCTTTACTTGTGGATTTTGATGGGGTTCTGGGTTCTGAATGGATACCTTGATTATAGACATCCTCAGTGTGGTGTTTTTCTCAATTGCTAGTTATTTGTAGACTGTCAAATTGTATACCATGAGTCTAGGCAGATTCCCTATTTCTTTTGACAAAGAAAGAGAGAGGGTTTTGAACTCCTTTCTTTTCCACTAACCCTGTGGTCTTCTTAACAGCATGAATTATATTAGGATGCCCAGTTTAATCTCTAAAATAGTGGGTGCTACTGGTGAGAGTCATCTGTACCCTGCATAATTGAATCAGTAAATGCTGCAATTATTTGCTATACAAATTGTTTTCCCTACTTATATGTGGGTCTTGCAAGAAAAAGCCAGCTTCAGAGGTGTTTTTTTGGGGTCTGTGACCCATGATAGTTGGCCAGGAAAAGCACCCAGATGGTCCAGATGATGTGCAGGGCCCTTGAACTCCCAGGGGACTCCTTGTGCTCTACCATAACAGTACAGATGGAGGAATGAGGCTGGCTGGAGCTGGCTCAGGTGAGACCAAGTTCAGACCCCACAAAGGTAGGCACAAAAGCTGTCTCAGCAGAGGTCAAGGGTGAACTCCAAAGCTGCTGGGAAATCCACCCTCTAGGAACTGAAGCAGCCCACAAAGCCAAAGAGTCTGCTCGAAGGGGAGGGGCAGTCTGGGATTTATAGTTTGGCCAATGGGAGCAGGTTTCACTCTGCTCTTTTTTCTTGCCTCCTCTGTATCTTTTTCTTGCGTGGGGCTACAAACAGCAACCCAAACTAGCCAAACTCACCAGAAATAGCAAATGGAAGATCCCCTATTTAGGATTCTGCCCAAATATATGTCTTTCCTGTGGGGGAATCAGTGCTTTGTGAATATGCTGTGGCTGAGATTCTCACAGTACTCTCACTGTAGTTCTGCCCATGTGGGCTCCTTTGCTTCCCAAATTATTCCAGGTTTACAAGTCTTCCCTTCATGTTTCTAAATAGCACAGTCAAGTTCTGGGATACCGGATCCAGCCTGTGTTCTCTGTTCTCCCAAGTTTAATCACTAACCATGCAAGGGATAAGTGCTGGCCCCATGTTGCTCATGATATGCTCTAACAGACTTAAATATCTCTCTGCTTTGGGGTATGCTCTGTTTTGCTGGAGCAGTCAGGCAGGCAGCAGTGAGAAGGGTGGCAGGAAGGGAGCTCACAGTCTGATCACCCCTTGGTTTACTGAAGGTCTTTAAGAAGAATGGGGTGACTCCCACTCTCTGTGAAAGTCTGGCTGTGGTGGGCGTGTTGACATTCTTGCAACCCCTGGCTCAATCATACCTTGAGATACTGGTGCTCATTTGAATGAGAACTACTGTGATTACATAGGCAGCTGTGGATAGGGAGGGGAGAAGAAGAGTCTAAATGAAGCAATGTGGGCACTCTGTACCCCTTTGTCCTGAGGGATCCCCTGGTATGTTGTACTCTCCTTTCCACTGAAGGCAGCATATCCCAAATGTCCAAGCTCTGGGATCATAGTTTCCTTGGGACCTACTGGCCTCCAGTGGCCACTGCAATTGGGCATGTGTTGATAAATGATGTTTGTGTGGGGACTGAGGACAAGAAGACTAAAGGGCTGAAGCTCCGTGGGGAGGACAATGAGTGGAGAAACAGTCTGATAACCCTCACCTTGGCTTAGATCTGTGGTGAGGGAAAGCAACCCTGAAGGGGCTGGCAACCTAGTGATGCATCTTCTAGAACCCAATTTCACTGGCAACAGCAGCTTTTGAGCTTGGAGGATGGAGAAGGTCCAACAGTTTTAGAGCATGCAGTCTGCTTGAGGTATGAGGGAAAGAAAAGCAAACACCCCCATTTACTCTTCCTATGGGGCTCCAAATTCCTTGGGGGTTGATCTAAGCCAAAGTCTTGCTCCTTCAACTTCTTCCCATGGAATCTCTGGTAGGTTCTGGCACTTTCTTTTTTTCAGAATTATACCTGGGCTATTTTTTTTTCCATCTAAATCTTTCCCTTCTTTCTGAGATGATATAGCAACCAATGTCTCTACTCAGCTACTTTTCCTCCCCTCTCTGCATTCTTCTTAATATTACTTTTAAAAAGTTACATTTCAGATCAATTAAAAATAAGAAAATTAAAAACTTTTATTGACCTTTATTTATGGTTCTTTCAAGTTCTCTTTCCTAGTGACCCAATTTTCTGATCTAAATCTTTTATTTTCTCTGTATCTTTATTTATGTCTCCCTTCTTGATATTGGGCTTCTTTATATATTTATCCACTGAGAGGGTTGAGCTTTTCAGCTCTTGATTAACTATTATTTCACTTGAGCCCTTTTAGTGTTGTTGTAAGGTGTTGGTGAGGAGAAACATCCTAGAATTGTATTGATGAATCTCAGTCAGTAGACCTGTGCCCCTGGACTATACCTTCACAAATATTTCTTGCTTTCTACACCTCTCCCTTCAGTAAGATAGGAAGATGAGGGGGCTAGAGATGAAGAAATAGCCTTTACCTAAGTTAGAGCAGCCTCTGGTAAGTCCTGTCTCCTATAGAGGACGCCTTTGTTTCGGAAGGTACTCTGTGCCTGTTTCACTATGGTTCTTGTCCCCCTACCAAAGACACAAGGGATCATTGTTGGTTCTTCACTTCAGATCATTGTGCAATTCCTGGAAGTAAAACCCATGAAAGAACTGTGGCCCTGTTATAACTTAGGCCCCTAGGAATTTCTCATTATTGTTAGTCTATCAGTCTCTGGGAATTTGTCAGAGTAATAATTCATTTATTACTATCATTTTGTGGCTCCAGAGATTTCTGCTTCAGGTAAACAGATCCTGCTGATCACTCTCTCCATTCACATATCTCTCCAGATTTTAGGGTAGCAATTTGTCCTGTGACCTCACTTTTCTAATGTATTTGAGAAAAAAAATGTCAATTTTCAGTTTATTCACCTTTTTCTTACTGTGAAGGAGTGATAACTTCCAAACTCTACATATTGTAGCTGAAAGCAGAAATCTTCTTGTGTATTTTTAAGTCATGAAATTGTGTGGAATCACCAAAGAAGAGAAAGAAGTAATGAGATTTTAGAAACTTCAGTACTTAGACATGGGCTATAGTAAAACAATCTGGTAATAAATACTGAGGAGTAGCTCTTCAGAGATGAAATAAATGCTAAGATACTGTGGAGAAATGAAGAGTGAGTAAATATTATGTTTTAAGAGAAAGGAGTAATCAACTAGTTAAATATTGCTGATCAATTGGAACAGAATAGAATAGCGTTTACTTGATTTGGCAAAAAATCATAATGGATGATTGGAAAGCAGGTTCCAATGGAAAGCAGATTCAATAGAAAGATAGAAGGACTGTGGATGTGAGTATGAGTGTGTGTGTGTGTTGGGAAGGAGAGCACAAGCCAGACCAAAGTAGGTGCAAGAGTTTATTAGCATAGAAGTAAAGAAATTATGATTGAATCCTACTTTCAGAAAGAATGTTTCAAACGTTTACCTTTTAAACTGGATTGTTTAGGAATACCCTGGAAGGATTATTGAAAATCTATTTATGTACATTGTCTATAAACCTGAGTTGAGAAATAGGAATAATGGCAAACCATACTAGATATACAATTGATATGATAATAATAATATTTTAAAAATCCCAGAGGAGTTGAGTAGCTAAAAATTACTTCTGTAAGGAAAATTCTGGGGTCTAAATTTAGGGAGTCACCTACAGATGGTTAAGAATTTTACAAATGGTTCCTTTGGTAAAGAGGAAGCACTACAGTCATGGAAAATTATATTTAAAATTTCCTGTATGTATCCAGAATTCTCAAAAGGAATGATGTGATACACCTGTACGTATAGATTATATATGTATATGTTATGTTTCTACGACTCATATGTATGCATTGTTATATGTATATACATGTACAGAATACATGTGTGTGTGTGTATATATATGTATATGTCTGATTAAGATTTAAGATCTACTTGGGAAAATAATTTCTCCATTTTCTGAGGTCAGTTACTCTTCTCATCCCCCAGCCTCCTTGAATACAAACCTTGTAATGCTTCCAATTTCAAGGACAAAGAATTAAGTGACTGCATTAGAGACTACCTTTGAGACCGCAATTTAATTAGGCATTCTAAGAAGGCAGACCCCATCAAGGCCAAGGTAGTAGGTCTAATTGCTTTCATTTGTGTTCTGTGTTCAGCACGCATGCTGTCCTGGTGTGGAGTTATACTTCAGATGAGATTTCTCAATTAAAGTCAAACAACTCAGTCTGGCAAGTTGAGTTTCATAATGATCCTCTGAAGCTTTCCTTCTTAGCGTGAATCTAATGATATATATCATAGAACAAGTCTGTCATTCATTAACTCGAAATCAAATCCACTTTTTCCACCTAGGAGCACTGCCTGCCCAAACTACCTATGTGAATTCTCCTACTTAAAGCTCAGCGGCATCATTTAAGAAGGCTGAGTCTATGAGGTTTGTACATACACAAATCTCTACTGACTTCCAAATCAACTACTACCACAGACACCCACTGGGAGATTAGAGCCCGGCAGTATACAACAAGGCCTTAGACAATGTAATCAGGACCTCTGTGGCAGCTTTCCTGAGTAGGAGAGAGAATGAGAACTCTGACAGAGATTACAGCCACAAAAGTGAGCACATGTGATTAAGGTATTCATAATATTTATTCTGAATTTTCTCTTCTCACAGATATACCTCCTTCAGTTTTTTGGGGGGCTACATTCGTGCTCAGATTTTCTCTCACCAAGTTCTTTCTTCCTATTATAATATGTGTCAATCAAGATAGTCCCTTTGCATCTTCTATTCCCTAATAAATTAATAAAAAATATGAAAAGTCCCTGACACTGCATGGCTCTTACTTTTTCTTCTTAAATCCATTCTTTGATGCTTCACGAGCATTTTTTTTTCAGTAACAATCATGCCCTCGCTTTTCTTTCACCATCTCAAAGTGAAAAGGAACCAAGGCAAGTACTTATTTTTCAAGAAGTGTTTCTTATTTTTCTATGTAAAAAATTCATCAACCTAAAAACATAACTTTGAAACAAGCTGTGTTTTATTTTACTATGGATGCACAAGAAGTCAAAGCCTCTGTACAGTTCTGAAGAAAGGATTATTCAAAATTTTATCAGCCAGGAGCAGCAGCAGCAGGGACACCTGAAGACTCTGGAGGAAAGCTCGGCTGCTTCAAGGCTGACCCTGTGGGATAAAAAGAGACAACTTTGTGTTCAGGAAGTTGGCTAAGTAGCATTTTTTATATATAGTTCAGCATAATGTTTTTTGCCATTACTTACCCAGATGCCATGGCCTTGAGAAAAGAGTCATTTCACCATCTAGATAATCTGACTACTTGTTAATTTTTTTTTTTTTTCAGTTTTTGGCCGGGGCTGGGTTTGAACCTGCCACCTCGGGCATATGAGGCTAGTGCCCTACTCCTTTAAGCCACAGGTGCTGCCCACTGCTTGTTATTTAGGCAGATATCATGCTTTCTTTATGCTGTATATTATTTTTATCATTTAAATTATAAAAATTAAAAAGCAAACCTCTAGAATTTGAAAACAAGCGTCCCCTTTAAGGAGAACATAAAACTTAAAAATATTCAAGCAAAGGTGCTCTGGCTTTAGCTTTTGTTTGGTTATCATTCACCTCTTATTTATAGAAAAGGAAGCTACTATTTTATCAGTACCTTTTATATAAACAAATTTTGAGATTAAGAGGCCTAATGATTATTTCTAGATCTAGCTATAAGCAGGGTTACTAAAATAGGAGTATTTCATTTATGAAGTATATTCGTGGAAAGAAATAATGAATGCCAGCATTAAATAAAGTAGTTCTAATTTCACAATGTAAATAAGTGACATAAAAAACAAAATAAAATTACTTTTTTTTTTTAAAATAGAGAAATAGGTAACCAATTTAGCTCCAAAATGTCTTTGGCCTGAGTGCCCTTGGGTGTTTAATAACATGATCTCAATATCAAAGATTCTAGGAAGGCATTCCCAAGCACATGGGTGAAACCACCAACCTTGACGGTTACACTTCTAGGAGTTTATTTGTTGGTTCAACCACGATAACTAAGAGAAATGAAAGAATCCATCAAGCCAACTTTATTTTGTATTTATTTATTCTTTAATTTCCTATACCATAACTGCAGTACTGGAGTTGTGAGTTGGAAATGCTGTTATAGAACAAGAATGAGGTCCACAGAGGTTAATCTCCTTCAATCAGTGAGTATCAGAGCTGGAATTATGATCTAGTGGTTTTCACTTTATGGAACAGTTTGCCTTCTTCTGAGGCATAGACAAAAAAATATTTATTAACTAATGGAATAAGGTAAGAAAGGAGTAAAAGTATATGCCCTTTCAATCTGACCTCAAATAATCACTCTCCTGTGAAGCTTTTCTTGATACTCTTAGGCAAGGCAGACACTTCTCTTTCAATTTTTCAGAATATCTATTATTCTGTAATATGTTTTCTTATATTTAAATGTATCCCTCTCACCTGTGAGCTATTTCAAATAAAAAAGTAAGTCTGACGTATCTTTATAATTCCAGAAACTAGCATTTTTGAATGAAAGCAAAAGTGCTCAAACATACAAACTAATGAATGGTATAGCAAAGGGAAAGACAGGTAGCCAACAACTACTACATGCTCACCATAGACCAGGCTATATCTTTCTCTGTACTACATTATTTGTAGTATTTTAATTGTTTCCTACAATAAAACTATGACGTTGATATTTCCCATTTTTATTGTTTAATTTTTATGGGTCCACAGTAGTTGTATATACAAATTGGGTTCATGTGATGTTTTGGTACAAGCCTACAATGTATAATAAAATTGGGGGTAATTGGGGGTATCCATCATCTCAAGAATTTATCTTTTTTGTTGTTAGGAGCTTTCCAATTTCATTCTTTCAGTTATTTAAAAATATACAATAACTTATTGTTGCTATTAGATCTTATTCTTTCTAACTTATTCATTGAAGCACTCCTACTGTCTCCCACTCTGCACTACCCTTCCCAGCCTCTGGTCATCATCATTCTACCATCTCCCTGAGATCTGATTGTTTTAAATTTTAGCTCCTACAACTGAGTGAAAATATATGAAATCTGTTTTTTCATACTTATATTATTTCACTTAACATAATATTCTCCAATTGCATTCATGTTGTTGCAAATGATAGGATTTCATTCTTTTTTATGGCTGTATAATATTTCATTGTATATATACCACATTTTCTTGATCTGTTCCTCCATTAATGAATACTTAGGTTGATCACGAATCTTGGCCATTGTGAACAGTGCTGTAACAAACATTGGAGTGCAGATATCTTTCTGATATGCTAATTTCCTTTCATTGAATACATGTCTAAAAGTGGGATTGCTGAGTCTTAATGGTAGCTCTACTTTCAGTTTTTGAAGGAAGTCATACTGTTTGATTTGTAATGGTTGTTCTAATTTACATTTCTGCCAATACTGTATAAGAGTTTTTCCCCCTCACATTATCACCACTTTTTTTTTTTTTTTTAGTCTTTTTGATAGTAGCCATTCTAACTGGGGTGAGATGATAACTCATTGTAGTTTTGGTTTGCATTTCTCTGATGACTAATAACGTTGAGAATTTTTTCATATACCTATTAGGCATTGGTATGTCTTCTTTTGAGAAATGTCTAGTCAGGTGTTCTGTTCTTTTTTAAATCAAGGTATTTGTTTTCTTGCTATTGAGTTTCTCATGTATTTTGGATAGTAGCCACTTATCAGATATATAGTTTGAAAATATTTTCACTCATTCTGCAAGTTGTCTCTTCACTTTGTTAATTGTTTTTATTGCTTTACAGAGGACTTTTGGTTTGAGATAATCTTATTTGTCTATATTTGCTTTTGTTACCTATGCTTTTGACCTTTCTTACAAAAAATCATTGTCCAGGTGATAGAGCTTTTCTCCTAAGTTTTCTTCTGGTAGTTTTACAGTTTTGAGTTCTACACTTAGGCCTTTAATTCATCTTAATTTAATGTTTTTGTATATGATGAGAGATAAGTATCTAATTTCATTCTTATGCATGTGGACATCCAGTTTTCCCAACATCATTTATTGAAGAGATACTCTTTCCTCATGGTCTGTTCGTGGCACCTTTGCTAAAAATCAGTTGGCTGCATTTGCTTTGATGTATTTCTGTGCTCCCTATTCTGTTCTATTTGTCTGTCATTATGCCAGTACCATGTGTTTTGATTGCTATAGCTTTATCATACATTTTAAAGTCAGGTAAAGGGGTTAATAATTGAAAGAGTGAAAGTACTATTTGAAAGTAACACAACCATTAAGATATTATTTAACTCCAGATCTGATTGATATAAAGCTTATGCTTCTAACTTATGTTCTATCTAACATAATAACTTGGGATAATAATGATAACCACTTATTTTCTCCCAACCAGTGAATCAAGAGTTGTCCATAACAATTCTAATGAAGTAGGTACTATTTTTAGCACCATTTTATACACAGATTTAGAAAGACTAAGTAACTTGTTCAAAGTCATATACATTATAAATGTCAAACTAGAATTCACGTACAGGTTTGGGTGACCTTAAAATCAGCGTACTGAGTAAGTCAATGAAATATATGAATGTATCATTGTTGAAAATAAATGAACAGCAGAAAAAACAAACAAACAAAAATAATGTATGGTGGACACTTGTCCTTCCCTGTACTGTATTCTCTATTATCAGTACAGCTATGTTGCTATGGTGCTGTGGTGGACAGTTCCCTGTAGTTGCTAGCTAGCATATAAAAAGTAAAGGCTTTTTTAAGCAAATAGTATAAGAACCAATTAGCATTGCCCATGAAATCTATTAAACGAAGACTTAATTATTTTACTCCCTAACTTATACTTTCTCTCGAATAGACTACTTACACTCAAGTTGTTGCTTTAGGGGAAAAAAATAAACTAAGGCAATGGATATAACAGAAGGAGAGGAAAAATAGTTCTGCATTTGATCCCAGGAGTTTGAGGTTGCTGTGAGCTATGAGGCCACAGCAATCTACTGAGAATGAAAGTGAGACTCAGTCTCAAAAAAATAAAAAAAATTAATATAGTTTGGTGAGTGCAGAAACATGGTAGGGACTGCAAACTGCTGAATATTAGAATATGTGTCTACATGGATAAACATGCACATATAGCTATATAGATGATATAGGTACGAAATTTAGACATGGATAGTCTATATTTAAAGGTATTGCCATTTTCTTCACTATGAATTCCTAGATTTATACTTTTATTTTTTTAATCATTCTTTTCCATTTTATTTCCAAATATCAAGAGGATACAAATGTTTTTGTTACATGAATAGCTTCTACAATGCTTAAATTAGAGCTATAATTGTGCTCGCCACCTGAATAGTGTTCATTGTACTTCTCATGTAGGATTTTATCCCACTTCTTTTCCTCCCCCATCTTGTTGATTTACAAACACTTTTACTTCTCTCCATGCCCATATGCCTATTAATTAGTTCCAAGTTATTAAAGAGTATATGTGGTGTTTGTTTTTCCTTTCTTTAGATATTTCATTTAGGATAATCATCTCCAGCTCCATACAAATTATTACAAAACACATTAATTAATTTCTTTTTATGGCTGATTAGTACTTCATATACATATATCATATTTTGTTAATATACTCATGAATTAATAAACACTTTAATTAATTCCACATCTTTGCAATTGAACTGGTGGAATAAACATTTGAGTACAAGTGTTTTCTTTTTTTTTTTTAATGATAAAATGACTTATTTCCATTAGGTAGTGGGATAACCAATAGTAGGATTACTCAATTAAATGGTAGGTCTACTTTTAGTTTTTTGAGTTATCTCCATACTGTTTTCCATAGAAATTATACTAATTTTCAGATCACCAAAAACATATAAGCATCCCTTTCACTCTGCCTCCATGTTAGCATCTATTGTTTTTTGCTTTTTAGTAGTAGGCATTATGACAGGCAAGATGATATCTTATTATTTTTAATTTGCATCATAGTGATGTTGAACAATTTTTCATGTATTTATTGGGTTCTGTTCATGCCTTCCAACCACTTTTAATGGGTCATTTAGTTTTTTCCTTGCTGATTTGTTTGAGTTCTTTGTAGATTCTAGATATTAGCATTTATCATATGTGTAGTTTACAAACATTTTCTTCCATTAAATAAACCTACTGTCTATTTGCTTTGTTGATTATTTCCTTTGCTATGCTGAAGCTTTTTAATCTAATCAAATCCCATTTACTTATTTTTTGTTGGTTATAATTGTCTTTGGAATTTTAGTCAGAAATTCTTTGCCTGGGCCAATATTTAGATGACTTTTTACTATATTTTATTCTAGAATTTTTATGGTATGATGGGTTATCTACTTTGTATAATTATTTTTGTTCAGAATTAAGAAAAATATTAGAAATTCTTATTCCTTCACTAATAACCACATAAGTAAAATTGAATATAAAGCTCATTTAAAAAAGCAAAATTATATATCTGCTTTTGAGCACAATAAGACTTTGCTCAACTATCTGGATGTAAGTAGTTTTACATGACTACTAATGTAAACTTTTACATGACTTCATATGTTGACTACTAATGTAGTCATGTAAAAGTTATTTATGTTTTCTTTTTGCAGTTTTGGTCTGGGGCCAGGGCTGTGTTTGAACCTACCACCTTGGTATATGGGGCTGGCACCCTACTCTTTGAGCCACAGGCACCAGCCAAAAGTCATTTATGTTTTAATATCAATTGTGTAACCAGAATTACAAAACACAGCCCATATCTGCCATCTAACCTGCAGAGGAACAGATTGGCTGTGTACTGCCCAGGGACCTATTATTACATTTCCTCCCCATCTATTACAGCAAGAGAATATCAACAAAAGTCCTATCAAATTTTTCTAGTTATAATGATTCTATATATGTTATTCCATTATGCATAAAACCTTGGATGCACTTAAAAACATTTTTAACAAATATTTGGGAATTATCAAAATATAAAAATGTTATCAATTTAGTTTTATGGTTTTAAAAAATTTAGTCTACTAAATTAAAAATACAATAAAACTTCCATAGTTGACCACTTCCCTACATTCACCATCTCCTTAAATTGACCTAATTTTCATAGACTAGATATATGCTACATGTAGTATAATTACAGTAGGCCTAGTTCATTATGTTGACCATCTTCATATGTTGACCAGTTTGTTACATTCTCTTGGGTAGTCAACTGACAGAGGTTCTAATGTGATCTTAATTATCATTTTTACATAGAAAATTTTTATAAGAATGAGGATATTCAAGGCAGTGGACTGAGACTGGCAGGTAGAGCATGGTCCCCTGACTCCAACTGGTCTAGCAAGCAGAGGCCAGCTGTGTGTGGACTGAGACCAGAGGGCAGGCCCCATGCCCTGACTCTGAAAGAGTCTGCAAACAGAGGCTTACCAGGCAGTGGACTGAGATTGGCAAGAGGAGGTGTGGTCCCCACACTCCAACTGGTTTGGCAGGCACTACTCCAGATCCTACTCCAGAGGCTCACTGTGTGTAGACTGAGACTGATGGGTGGGGGCGTTACCCCTGACTCCAGCTGGGCCTGTGAGCAGAGAAGCAGACAATAGTGTGGACTGAGTCTGGAAGGTAGGAGTGTGGATCCCTGGCTCCAATTGTGCTTTGAATCGTCTTTGAATCCTTCCCTGTTGGCCAGGGTTTGCACTGCCAGAGACAATTTGGTTGGAACCCATGTCTGGGGCTGTCTACTCTGGGACATTCTGAGGTTAACCTTTGAAGTTCTGTAGTGGAAAAGAACTGAAAGATGGGGGCTGGGTACCATAGCTGTTTGTATCTCTTCATAGTCGAGATTTAAATCTAATAGGGTAGTTTCTTACGATAGGGTAGAGGTTGGGTGATATCAAAACAGAGCTAGCCTGCATTATCTCACCAAATAGGTCCTCAGAGTCTTCAGCTAAAACTCTGAAAGGGGCCTTTGTAAGGTTGTAGGAGATAAGCCACAGTTAAAAAGCCTAGAGATTTGGTAAGGGGCTATCTCTACTACCTGGGAACCCCAATTCAATCACTCCACCAGTTCTAATAATCAAACAGTAGAAAATAAACATGGTGCAGACCCAACAGAAGAACTCTGGCAACATGAATAGCCAGAGTAGATCATTCTCCCAAGAAATGACAAAGGAGGTACAACTGAAGATGCCATGCATAGACAAATGGCAGCAATGTCAGAAACTGAATTCAGAATATGGATTGCAAATGAGATAAATAGAATGGGAGATAAAATTGAATTTGAATTTCAAAGAGTAGTTCTAAAGTTGTCTCAAGAAATTAATAAATTCAAAGCCCAAGTCACCAAAGATATGGACATAAATGAGAAAAGAGATAGCAGAGCTCAAGGAAACAAAAACAGTTAGCTGAGGAGCTCCAATATACAGTAGAATCCCTCAGTAATAGAGTTGACCAGGCAGAAGAAAGGATCTCTGAAACTGGGGACAAAGTTTTTTTTGTTGTTTTGTTGTTGTTTGTTTTGTTTTTTATTAAATCATAGCTGTATACATTAATACTATCATGGGGTACAGTGTGCTGTTTTTATATACAATTTGAAATATTTTCATCAAACTGGTTTAACATAGCCTTCATGACATTTTCTTAGTTATTGTGTTAAGACATTTATATTCTACATTTAGAAAGATTCACATGTACCCTTATAAGATGAACCATAGATGTTATCCCACAAATCTCCCTCCTTCCACCCATCCTTCCCTCCCCTCCTCTCCCTCTCCTCTTTCCCCATAAAGCTTTTGAATGTTCCCAAACACTCAGTGAGGTAGACAAGTGGAGAGCAAAAACAGATCATTCCCTAAGAGAGTTGTGGGATCACTCCAAAAGATCAAACATTCATCTTATAGGAATTCCCAAGGGAGAAGAGGATGGTCCTAAAGATACATTTGCTCTACTCCAAGAGATTTTGGAAGAGAGTTTCCCAAACATTGCAAGAGATTCAGAACTTCATATAGCAGATGGCTTCAGAACCCCAACAACACTCAATCCAAATAAAGCATTTTCTAGACACATGGTGATTAATTTTGCCAAAGTTAAGATGAAGAAGAAAATTCTGCAAGCAGCCAGATGTAAGAAAAGCATTACCTACAAAGGGAGAAATATCAGAATAACAGCAGATCTCTCAGCCAAAACATTTCAAGCCAGAAGAAGATGGTCATCAAACTTCAATCTCTTAAAACAAAACAACTTCCAGTCCAGGATCCTCTATCCAGCTAAACTGAGTTTCATTTTTAATGGAGAAATCAAATATTTTAATGACATAGATTGTTGAAGAATTTTGCCATAACTAAACCAGCTCTCCCAGATATTCTCAGACCCATCCTCTACAATGACCAGCACAATGCTCTACCTCCAAAGTAAACTCACTCAGAAATTTTTGAATACAACCCAAATTCCACAGTGGTGAAAGGATTAAAAATGTCCACTGGACATCTGAAAATCATGACACCCAAAACACAACCAGGCTTATCAATTCTCTCAATTAATGTGAACGTTTAAATTGTCCTCTAAAGAGGCACAGGCTGGCTCACTGGATACATAAACTCAGACCATATATCTGCTGTGTACAAGAATCTCACCTTACCTTAAGAAATAAAGATAGACTCAGGGTCAAGGGATGGACTTGTATAATACAGGCAAATGGGCACCAGAATAAAGCAGGGGTTGCAATTTTAGTAGCAAATACAATTGGCTTTAAACCAACAAAGATAAGGAGGGTCACTACATATTTGTCAAGAGAAACACCCAACATGAGGAGATTTCAATAATGAACATTTATGCACCCTACCAGAATGCTCAATTCATAAAGCAGACTCTAATGGATATGAACAAGTTGATATCTTCCTGCATTTTAATAGTTGGAGATTTTAACATCCTTTTGACAGTTTTGGATAGATCTTCCAAGAAGAAACCAAAGAAAGAAATATTAGACTTAAACCTGACCCTAGAACAAATGGACTTTACAGACCTCTACAGAACATTTCACCCTAATAAAATTGAATATACATTCTTCTCATCAGCCCATGGGTCATTCTCCAAAATAGACCATATCCTAGGACACAAGTCTAACATGAATGCTGTAAAATTGAAAATATTTCCACTTAGATCAGAAATGAGGCAAGGATGCCCACTGTCTCCACTGCTACTCCACTCCATTCATTAACATAGTAATGAATGTCTTAGCTATCACAGTCAGGCAAGAGAAGGCAATCAAGGGTATCCAAATAGGTTCAAAGGAGATCACACTCTCACTCTTCGTTGATGGCATGATCGTATAGCTGGAAAATCCCAGGGACTCAACTACAAAACTCTTATAAGTGATCAGGGAATACAGCAGTGTCTCAGGATACAAAATCAATACTTACAGTCAGTAGCTTTTATATATGCCAACAATAGTCAAGCTGAAAAAACAATCAAGGACTCTATTCCTTTTTAATAGTGCCAAAGAAGATGAAATATCTGGGAATTTACCTAACAAAGGACATGAAAGATCTCTATAAGGAGAACTATGAAACTCTGAGAAAAGAAATAGCTGAAGATGTTAACAAATGGAAAAACATACCATGTTCACGGCTGGGAAGAATCAACATTGTTAAAATGTCTATACTACCCAAAGCAATCTACAGATTTAATGCAATCCCTATTAAATCACCATTGTCATACTTCACAGAACTTGAAAAAATAGTACTTCACTTTATATGGAATCAGAAAAAACCTTGAATAATGAATATATTACTCAGAAATAAGAACAAATCTGGAGGTATCACATCACCAGACTTCAGACTATACTATAAATAGATAGTGATCAAAATAGCATGGTACTGGCACAAAAACAGACAGGTAGATGCATAGAATAGAATAGAGAACCAAGAGACGAACCCAACTACTTATCATCATTTGATCTTTGACAAGCCTATCAAAAATATTTAGTGGGGGAAAGACTTTGTATTTAATAAATGGTGCTGGGTGAACTGGCTGGTGACCTAGACTGAAACTGGACCCCCACCTTTCACCATTAACAAAAATTGATTCTCAATGGATAAAGGACTTAAACTTAAGACATTAAACTATAAAAATACTAGAAGAGAGTGCAGGGAAAACACTTGAAGAAATTGGTCTGGGAGAATATTTTATGAGAAGGACCCCCTGAGCAGTTAAACAACACCAAAAATACATTACTGGGATCTGATCAAACTAAAAAGCTTTTGCACAGCCAAGAGCACAGTAAGTAAAGCAAACAGACAACCTTCAGAATGGGAGAAGATTTTTGCACGTTACGCTTCTGACAAAGG
>NW_003852397.1:16260420-16308031 GCF_000181295.1 Otolemur garnettii | reverse complement strand
AACAAATTGTGGTATATGTACACCATGGAATACTATGCAGCCATAAAAGAAGATAGAGACTTCACATCTTTCATGTTTACCTGGATGGAGCTGGAACATATTCTTCTTAGTAAAGTATCCCAAGAATGGAAAAAAAAAGTATCCAATGTACTCAATACTACTATGAAATTATATATAACCACCTACACAATCGTACGAATGGCAAAACATAACTATAGTCCATAAAGTAGAAGGGAAGAGGAGAGAGAAGGGTGAGGAGAGGGGATATGGGAGAAGAGAGGGTATTCGGGGGGACTTCACCTAATGTGCATGATGCAATGGTACATTTAAAAACTATTAAGAAATAAGTCTAATTGTGAAAAAAGAAGAATGAGGGTATTCCTCTGAAGTATAAAATTTGTGCAAGCTAAAAGTTGTTGAATCAAATTTTTATTAGTGCAAGTATTTCAGCATTCATGGTTTAGTATTTATAATCTCACTAATATTCCAGAAATTTGTATAAGTCTTCTTAGACAGTTTAAGTGACTATAAAATAGTATTCTGTTAAGACCATGACTTTAGTAAAGTTTTGTGCCCATTATCCTCTAAATCTTATACTCTAAGACTATTAGAACTTGATTGAGAAAAGGAATATTAACTTACCTATATGAGATAGATAACCACCCACACTTTATCCTATTTTGATAAAATAGATTTTTGTTTTGTTGTTCCTTTTATGTTTAAACAACATGTCTAGTAGTCATTTCAAAAGGAAGGGAATCTTGTTTCAATGGTTGTCTCAATGCAGTTCTTCATGATTAATTCTTGGGTGAGTTCAAAATTCAATGTCATCTTAAAGTACAATCAGTTTCACATGTTAGTGATGAAACTCACTAGAAAATTACATTAGATGCTTTGAAATTCAAAGATATTTTCTTACAATTTGAATAAGTTAGACAGGAAATACAGTGGTCCTTAGAGAGGATTATGCAAGTTATTTTCCCCTAATAGCAAATATATTCCCAATTGTTAGGTATCTGAGGAGATTTTCAGGAGAAAACAAGTGAAGTCAAAATTACATCTCTCCTTTTTTTTTTGGCCTACAGAAAAAATATTAGGAAGAATACAGCAGATATTTATACTGACAAACAATATTAGACTGAATATTACACTGGAGGACACTGACCTGTGATTCTCTGTGGCCATTTTCCCCATTAACATAGTTTATTAAAATAGCAAAAGTGTTTTCTCACAAGTAAGTAGCTTATATTCTTAGGGAAATTATCTTTTAAAAAATTAATAATGTATTAATCCTTACATAGTCATATATTCCTAATATAGGAAAAGGAAATTTACATACTTTGTGCTATAAAGGAAATGTTAAGAAAATGCTAAGGTCAAAAGAAAGGAGAAATAGAGGGAGAGTTAGTTTTGATAGCATTTATCCTCTTTTACCATGCCACTCTTTATCTCCAAAATAAAGATTTGGGAAATGCTATTAGAATCTCCTACACACTCTGAAATTTGAGGTTATTTGTCAACCAATCATTTTAACATAGCTTTTTTCTTTTTTGCAATTAATGAACATGTGTCCTGTGCTCCTACTGTCTTCTTTATCCCATGCCCAAGATCCCATTTAATCCTCCATGCTGTTAGTCATGTTTCATCCCTCATTGGTAGGTCTTGCTTCTCTCACAGGCTGACTTGATACTTTCAGGCACATTCTTTGCCTTCCTTTTTCTTTCATGAAGTCTTTTTTTTTGTCTATATTTCATCCCATAGTAATCTATATTGCCAATATTCATTTTACAAATAAAAACATGTACCTTATAATTTAATTATCTCTTAGTGTGATAGTGGCATGCTGCTGTGGAAAGAATACTCAATCTGCAATGCTATTTTCAGTGTACCCAGTTTTTAATTCTTAATATTCACATATGTAAAATGAAGATAATGATATCTAATGTGGTTCTTGAAATACTTACAGAAATACTTGAAATATAACAAAAATTAAGACATTTATACAACTGAAGCTTTTTAAAAAATTTTATTTATGTACATTTCATCTTAAATTCTTAGAGAACAGATGTGTCCCAGTATATATTTGTTGAAAACTTCTACAGCATTTTAGAAGAAATATACAATTTAATAATAATAATAATTTACATTAATGAAGTGATTTTATATGCCAGGTACCATGTTAAATGCTCAGTACACAACATCTCATTTAATTTCTTATTACCTTTATTTCACTATAAAAAAGCTGAGTTTCAGAGTATAAAAAGCTTGCCTAAGTCTACACATATAGTTAGCAGATAGGGTGATTTCAACGCAAGGTGTTCTGACTTTAAAACCCATCTTTTTCTAAAAATCAGGGAAAAAATTATTTTCTTAGGGAAACATGTAGGGGTTTTAGGTGATAATTTATATAGATTGAAAATGTCTAGGTCATTGACTTTTACTCTCTCTGAGCTCAAGTTAATTGCCAGTACTGGAAAAACAACTCAATTGTGGCTGTGCACAATAACAGATGGACTTGTATACCTATTACTCAGCGCACACTCTGGTTCTTCATAAACAATAATTTTTCTGTTTACAAAAACCTGCCCCAAAAGGGCAATTTGCTTTTCATTTGCATGGTCACAACTGTTCAATTAACACCTGAACAGGCAGCCAAGTCAGATGATAAGGTGAGTAGAAAGGTTGCCATGTTCAAAATAGATAATCAATTAGTAGCCTATTCCAGCTATTGTTTAAGAATGACATAAGAAACAATCCGAATTTTGGAGCTAGATTTAGTGAAGACCAAAACTGAACTTATTGAGCCCCAAATAAAACTAATTTTCAAGCTGAAAAAATTCTTTATAGTTTCTATTTTTCTCTCTTTAGACTTAGTTTAAAAATGTTTTTATATGTATGGATATATGTATTTTCTAGCATTATTTGGTATAATTGACAAATTAAATTTGTATAATATACAATGTGATATTTTCATATATATATCCATTTTGAAATGTCAAGCTAATTAACATGTCCATCAGATGTGTGTGTGTGAGGTGAGAACAATTAAGAATTATTCTCCTAAATACTTATAAGTATACCTTACATTATGATTAAAATATAGTTATCATGCTATGCAATAGATCTCCAGGACTTAGTCTGTTTGTCTAACCAAAACTTTGTATTATTTGATCAACAGCTTCCCATCCACCCCACTCCCTAGGAATCCCTGGCAAATACCATTTTACTCTTGTCTTCTATGAGTTCAACTTTTTTGGATTCCACATATAAGTGAAATCATATGATACTTGTCCCCTCTGGCCATCAGTTAGCATAGTGTGCTCCAGGTTTATCCTTTTTCATTCTTACAAATGAAACAATTTTCTTTCTTTTTTAAAGGGTGAACAGTATTTCATTGTTTTTATCTATTACTAAACACTGGCTGATTTCATATCTAGGCTACTGTGAATAATGCTGTAATGAACATGGGAAAATAGATATCTTTTTAGAATACAGATTTCATGCCAGTTGGCTGTGTACCCAGTAGTGGGATTGCTAGATATATAGTAGTTTTGTTTTTAGTTTTTGGTACTGTTTTTCATAATGACTGCATGATTTTACATTCCTACCAATGTTGTATAAGGATTTCCTTTTCTCCACATCTTCACCATTATTTGTTATGTTTTGTCTTTTTTTTTCCATTATAATTTCTTTTTTTAAAATTTGAGGTTATTTGATACAAACAACCAGGCCACAATATTTCTATTTGTTAGGTAGAGTCCCTCTTGTAGTTGTGTCCTGCACCCAAAATGTGTGCCAACACCTTACCTCGTGCCCTTTAAGTGGGAGCACACTAATCTCCCTTTCACCCTGCCTAATCCCCCCTCATCCCAACTTGAATAAAATTAAGCTTTTCTCCTATATGGTCATGTGTTAGATCATGTACTGGCTTCATAATAAAGTCGAATTCATTGGATATTTGCTTTCCCATTCTTGTGATACATTACTAAGAAGAATGTGTTTCAACTCCATTCAGGTTAATACAAAAAATGTGAAATCTCCATCCTTTTAAATGGCTGAATAGTACTCCATGATATGCACATACCACAATTTGTTAATTTATTCCTGGGTTAGTGGGCATTTAGATTGTTTCCACCTTTTTGCAATTATAAATTGAGCTCTGATAAACATCTGGTGCAAATATCTTTATGATAAAATGATCATTTTTCTTCTGGTAGATGCCTAGTAATGGAATTACAGGGTCAAATGGGAGTTCTAATTTGAGATCTTTGAGGATTCTCCATACTTCTTTCCAAAGAATCTGTTTATTAGTTTGCAGTCCTACCAACAGTGTGAAAGTGTTCCTCTCTCCATACCAGAGCCAACATCTGTAACTCTGGGACTTTCTGATGTAGACTATTCTTAAAGGGAGAGTAATAATATCTCAAGTAATATCTCTGGGTGGTTTTGATTTGCATTTCTCTGATGACTAGGGATGATGAACTTTTTACTTTTTTTTTTTTTTGAGACAGTCTCACTATGTTGTCCTTGGTAGAGTGCTTTGGCATCACAGCTCACAGCAACTTCAAACTCTTAGGTTTACATGATTCTCTTGCTTCAGCCTCCTATGTAGCTGGGACTACAGGCACCTGCCGCAATGCCTGGCTATTTTTTTGTTGCAACTGTCATTGTTGTTTAGCAGGTTGTGCTGGGTTTGAACATACTTGCCTTGGTATATGTGGCCAGTGCCCTAATCACTGAGCTGCAGGTACTGAGCCTTTTTTCATGTTTGTTAGCTATTTGTTTGTCTTGCTCAGAGAAGTTTCTGTTCATGTCTCTTGCCCAGTGACAAATGGGGTTGTTGTCTTTTTCTGTTGTTGTTGATTAATTTGAGTTTTCTGTAGATCTCAGTTATCAAGCCTTGGTCAGATTCGTAATATGCAAATATCTTTTCCCATTCTGAAGGCTGTCTATTTGCTTTAATTGTTGTGTTCTTAGCTGTGCAAAAGCTTTTTACTTTAATTAAGTACCATTTATTTATTTTTGTTGCTGCTGCAAATGTCATAGAAGTCTTCTTCATAAAATCTTTACCCAGTCCAACATCCTCAAGAGTTTTTAGACACTTGCTTCTAGGACTTTTGTGTTAGATTTAAATCTTTTATCCATATCTAGTCAATTTTGGTAAGTGGTAAAAGATGTGAATCCAATTTCAGTCTTTTACATGTGATTATCCAGTTCTCCCAGCATCATTTATTGAACAGAGATTCTTTTCCCAAGCATATGCTTTTGTTTGGTTTATCAAAAATCAGACGGCTATAAGAGACTAGTTTCAACTCTTGGTTTTCTATTTGGTTGAATATATCTATGTTTCTATTTTTGTGGCAAAAACCCCATACACTGGGGGAAAGAATCCCTATTCAATAAATGGTGCTGGGAGAAGTGGATATCCACATGTAAAAGGCAGAAACTGGACATGCACCTTTCTCTACTCACAAAAATTGGTTCAAGATGAATAAGAGACTTACATTTAAGGTGTGAAATGATAAAAATTCTCAAAAAAGGCATAATGAAAACACCTGAAGATATCAGCCTGGGGAAAGACTTTATGAAGAAGACTTCTATGGCAATTACAACAACAATAATAATAAACAAATGGGACTTAACTAAACTGAAAAGCTTCTGTACAGCTAAAGAGACAAGAACCAAAGCAAATAGACAACCTACACACTGAGAAAGGATATTTGCATATTTTGATGTGGACAAAAGCTTGATAACTAGGATCTACAGAACATTCAAATTAATCAACATGAAAAAAGCCAATAATTCCTTATATCACTGGGCAAGAGAGATGAATAGAACCTTCTCTAAAGAAGACAGAAGAATGGCTAACAAACATAAGATATTCATTGTTCCTAATTATTAGAGAAATACAAATCAAAACCACCTTGAAATATCATCTAAATCCAGCAAGAATGGCCCACATCACAAAATCTGAAAACTGCAAATGCAAGCTGGAGTGGATGTGTAGAGAAGAGAACACTTTTACACTGCTGGCGGGACTGCAAACACTAGTACAACCTTTTTGGAAGGAAGTATGGAGAACCCTCAAAGAACTCAAACTAGAGCTCCCATTTGATCCTGCAATCCCATTACTGGGCATCTGCCCAGAAGAAAAAACAAATCTTTTTACCATAAGTACACTTGCACTAGACTGTTTATCACAGCTCAATTTACAATCACCAAAATGTGGAAACAGCCTAAATGCCCACCAACCCAGGAATGGATTAACAAGCTGCTACAGTATATATACTATGGAATGCTATTCAGCCATTTAAAAAAATGGAGACTTTACATCCTTTGTATTAACCTGGATGGAAGTAGAACACATTATTCTTAGTAAAAAAAGCATCACAAGAACGGAGAAGCAAGAATCCTATGTACTCAATTCTGATATGAGGACAATTAAGATGGATGGGAGTGGGGGAAGGGGAAAGCAGAGAAAGGAAAGGAGGAAGGGGGATTAGTGGGTCTCTAAAATTACAGATTTTATTTTTCTGTTTTTAGTCAATCCGGCAAATTGATTTTATTTATCTTTTTGAAGAACCAAATTTTTGTTTCATTGATTTTCTGAATGATTCTTTTGTTTTCAATTCTTATTTCTGATTTAATTTTGGTTGTTTCTTTTCTTCTGATGAGTTTGAGATTGAATTGCTCTTCCTTTTTTATTTTCTTAAGATGATTCATTAGGATGTTGATGTGCTGTCTTTCTGTTGTTTGGATATAGACATTTAATGTGATGAATTTCCATGTTAAGACTGTTTTTGCCAGATCTCACAGGTTTTGGTAGCTTCATTGTTGTCATGTTTGAGAATTTTAAGAATTTCCTCTGTTATCTCTTTCTTAACCCAATTGTCATTCAGCATAAGGTTATTTAGTTTCCATGCCTTTGTGTGGGTATGAAGATTTTTATTGGAGTTGAGTTCTACCTTTATTGTCTTGTATAGAGGGCCAGCCCACACACAACTGGTAGATATCCCCAATGCTCAGCAAGAGGAGAGAATGAAAGAAGTAAAAACAAAAAAGACAAAGTAAGAATTAAAAAGAGTGGGCATAGGAGACCACTCTTGCTACCAATGCAAGAGAAGGCAAAGATACTGTGTTCTGGGTTAACTCAGTATTCATTACATACACTCTTCAAATCAGCAAATCGGTGATAACAATGAAAGCTAAGAGCAGTGCTATACGTCATCATTATTACAATGTTTGCAGTTTCATTTAAGCTACTCTTTACTTCAGCTAAATTGCTTTTTAATTACTTATACTCTACTCTGTTATTTATAAACTAAAGAATTGGGATGAAATTAGTGGAACAAAGAACAGGTTAGATGTAGAATGTGTGAGCAGACAGCAGATTTGACCACACACACAGTTTCCACAGGAGGCAATTATGTCTCTGGGTCTTAGATATCTATTTATCTATCTAACTAAGGGGGAAAGATAGATAGGCTGATACCATATCCTTACTAGGAGTAGGCGAAAAAGCAGTCATTTTTTCTAGCCCCAGAAAGGTGTTGTTCTTATCAAGGACCCAGCTACCTGTGCTGTTCCCAGCACATTTCACACTGGCTTATTTGTCCCTAGAGACCTTTGTACAGACTCTCTGTGGGGGAAAGGTCAGGCCTCAGTAAGATATTCCTTGTCCTTTTTTTTTGAGATAGTCTCACTGTGGTGCTCTGGGTAGAGTATCATGGGGTCACAGCTCACAACAACCTCAAACTCTTGGGCTTAAGCGATTCTCTTGCCTCAGCCTCTCAGATAGCTCGGACTACAGGCACCTGAAAGAATGCCTGTCTATTTTGGTTGTTGTTGTTGTTGTTGTTGTTATTGTCATTGATATTTGGCAGGCCAGCGCTGGGTTCAAAACCACCAACCCCAGTGCATGTGGCTCGTGCCCTAGCTGCTGAGCTACAGGTGCCGAGCCTTCCTTGTCATTTTTATCCAAGGCCTGTACTGTCAGTGTTCAACAGACTTTAGGACTCTTGATAGGCCTTGTGGTCTACCTGGGCACATACTCTCTGAGATATCCATATCTATATGCATCGTGGTCTGCCTGTGCACATACTCTATGAGATATCCACGTCCTCTCTCTGTTCTTTATCCATTGTCTCACAATCCTCATTCCCTAATTGTTAAAATATTTCATAAATTCTCATTTAAATAAATGCTTCCAGAGGATGGCTTCCTCTGCCTCTGCTAGTTACTACTTAGCCTAGTTCTCTCACATTTTCACCTACAATGTGTAGTCTGAGAAGATACAAGATGTGATTACAAATCTTTTAATTTTGTTGAGGTTGATATTTGAATGAGGATATGATCTATTTTTAAGCTGGTGAGAAGAATGTATATTCTTTAGCTTTGGGAAGGTATGTTCCTTATAATTCTAGTATGCTGATTTGTTCTAGGCTCATATTTAAAAAGTGCCTTGTATTTTTCTTGAGTTTCTGTTTAGAGGATCTGTCCAGCTCTGTAACAGGGGTATTAAAGTCCCCAGTTTTTATGATGTTATATGATATGATATCATATTGCTCAGACCTATCAAAGTCTCCTTTCATAAATCTGGGAGCATTTAAGTTGGGTGCATAAATATTTAGAATTGAAATGTCCTCTTGTATTATCTCCTTGACCAGCATGAAGTGACTATCTTTGTCTTTCTTAACTTTAGTTGCTTTCAAACCACTTGTATCTGAAAATATATTGTGAGTCTTCCTTTCTTCTGATTTTAATTTGCTGGAAATATTGTTTTCCAACCCTTTATCCTGTGTCTTTTTTTTTGTCTTTCAAGGTTAGATGTATTTCCTGGAGGCAGTATATGGATGGCTCATGCTTTGTTACTCAATCAGCCAGCTTGTGTTTCTTTAGTGGAGAATTCAAGTCATTAACATTTATTGAGAGAATTCGTAACTATGGAAGAGTTCTATTTATCTTATTCTGTGAATGTTGATTGCTCAGTTTTATCCTTTGAGCCATTGTGGAAGCTAGGTTTTGTCCTTTAGTTTGTGGTTGTTTACTTTGCTGGTGGTCCATTGTGATGTTTAGTGTGGAGAATAGGTCTAAGTATTTCCTGTAGAGCTGGTCCTCCTATGGCAAATTTCCTTAATGTTTGCATATCTGTAAAAGATTTGATTTCTCCATCAATTTTGAAACTTAGTTTAGCAGAATACAGAATTCTGAGCTGGAAAAAATCAGCACATTGTACCCCATAAATGTATTAATATACACAGTTATGATTTAATTTTAAAAAAGGAAAGAAAAGCAGAAAAAAGAAAGAAGGCTAAAAGTAGTTGACTGATCTCTTTTGGCTTGGAAAGGTTCAGCTGAGAAGCTGCTGTCACTTTGATGGATCCCTATCAATTGGCTCTTACTCCTGGATGCTTCAGAACTTTCTTTTTTGTCTTGACTTTGGACAAGTTCATTACACTGTGTCTTAGAGATGCTTTATTTGTGTTGAGATAACCCAGAGTTTGATATTCCTCTAAAACTAGTGCTAAGAAATCTTTAGTGATACCTGGGAAATTTTCATTTATGATATCCTGTAGTAAGGTGTCCATTCCTTTGGGATGTACTTCTTACCATCACGAGTACTTATAATTTGTATGTTTGAATGCTTCATGAAGTCTCATAATTCTCTGAGCAAATGTTTTGCTTCCTCTCACTTCTTTTCTGCCCCTTTAATTGCCTGGGTTAGCACAATACCTTTATTCTCTAGCACTAAGATTGTTTCTTCTACATGGTCCAATCTGTTATTGATCCTTTCTACTGCATCTTTAAGTTTTCTGATGATTCCTTTAGGTCCTTAAGCTTTTCCATAGCCTTTCTATGTTTTTCATAACTTTTGTCCATTTTTTAGTTTTTTTTTTTTTACTTTCTTATCAATTCCTTTCATTGTTTTTGCTGCCCATATTTTAAATTCCCTTTCTGTTATTTCCATTAGTTTTTTTTTTTTTTTTTTTAGGTAGACTCCTCTGAGGTAGCTACCTCATGATCCCTTGGGGGATTTGCTCTGTTCTGGTTTTACATGTGACCAGAATTATTCTGTTGATTCTTCCTCATGTGGGTTTTCTTCTTTTTTACTTACTTCCCCTACTTTTTCCTTCTTACTGCCTCCCTCACTTTAAATTTTCTTGTCTCAGAGCTTAGGTGTCAAAGTGGCCTTTTAATATAAGGCCAAGGGAAGATAAGTATAAATAGTGAGAAGAGAGAAAGAGAAGAAAATACAAAGCAGAAGTAAAAAAAGGAAGGAGTTGGAAGGGAAGATTTGTGTAAAAGGGGATTAAAAGTAAGAGAGAAAGTGAGCAACAGGAGAAATGGTGGTATTTGTCAGGGTGCTTTAACCATTTCCGCAACTCTAAGACTTTTGGAAGCCAGGCTGGGTGTGTCCTTCAAAGTAAGGAGTTCCTTACTAGCTTAGACAAAAGTAGAACCCTGTCTCTGCTAAATATAGAAAGAAATTAGCCATATGTTTCTGCGGTGACCTACCAATACTTTCTTTCCGAAGGCCAAAGGTAGAAGGACACCCGAGATCATAAGCTTATAGCCTCCTTTAGCAAAATCAATGCATGATTGCCTAGGAAGACCAATGCTGTGATGCCCCCAGGCCTCAGAGAAGATAAAAAAAGGAAAAAAATATATAAAAGTAGATAAAATTAAAAATACAATTATATGCAATAAAGATTAAAAAAGGGATACTTTAACTGTTGTGTGAGAAATTTATGTTGGAAAGATGAGAAAAGTAGGAAAATCCCTAGGAAAAGAGACAAAAAAGAGAAAAATAAAAAATAAAAGAAAAGGGGCTAAAAAACCATAATAAAAATGGAATAGCCCTTGCTATTGAAAAAGTAAAAATGAAAAAATGAAAATATAAACAAACCAATCCCCCCCAAAAAATTACCAACAAAGAAAATACAAAAGAAAAGAAGAAAAACTATGGGAAAATTTGATAAAAGGAGCAAAAATATAAAAGCATATATGTATGTGATTGTGTATGGCAACATACTGCCTGGACACCAGGTGGCGCTGTGTTGTTACAGGATCAAAAACACACACTGGATTTACTGTGTATGTTTGGTGTTGGAAGTCACTCTCTTGTTGCAAAGGACCTAGGTCTTGTCTTCCTGACTTCTTCACCCTTAATCCAGGTCTGTTCGCTTTATCAGTGTTCAGTTGCTGCAGGACTTGGGTCCCATAGTTCTCACTAGACTTTCTAAGAGACAGTTAAACAATGCCCCCTGACAACACAGTGGCTCTCTCAGAGGAATCTGGGGTCTGCTCAGCTCACTCCAAGAATGGCCAGAGCTGGCCATGCATTCGGATCTCATGGATTGTTACTCCTGTGTGCATGGCCTTTCCACAATGGCAACATCCCTCCAGCAGCCAAGCCAATGGGATAACCATCCTGCCTTGTGTTCAACACTGGCCACCAGTCCTGTTTGAGTTTACTCATTGCTCTAGCAAGCAGCCCAGTCTGAAATCAAAAACTTCAGGACAGCCCTTTCCCATCCCCAGTTCTTTGTGGGAGAGAAAGCTGACCTGCCTGCCTCTGCCTGTGCCAAGTACTTGCCTTCTGTGTCAGTTTTCCTCAGCTCCAGACCTTGTTGACTCTCAAAGTCTCCCACTGCTTTACTGGGCTCCCCAAATGATGTTCTGCATAGTTCACCCATCCTGAGGTGGCTGAAGTCTGCTCTCTCTGGCTTCACCATGAGCAGTTGGTAAAGAGATTTCTCTAGTCTGCCATCTTCCACACCATTTCCTCTTTTATCTTTTTGACAATAAACATTCTAACTAAAGTGAAGCAACATCTCATTGTGGTTTTAAAAGATTTACATTTCCCTGACAATTAGTGAAGTCAAACATTTATTCATATACTTGTTGATCATTTATATTTCTTTTGGGAAGGTCCTTTGTCCCCTTTTATTTGGGTTATTTGTTTTCTTTCTATTGAGTTGTTTGTGTTCCTTTTATATTTTGATATTAACCCCTCAATAAATATAAGTCTATGCATTTTTATCACATTGCATAGGTTGTCTCTTCATTCTGTTGATTGTTTCCTTTGCTGTGCAGCACTTTTTAGTTTGATTCATGGCCATATGGTTTTTGTGGTTTTTGTTTGTTTATTTTACTTATTTATTCATTTTTCATTTTTTGCTTTTGTTGTCTATGCTTTAGGGTTCATATCTAAAAATTAGTTTCCTAGACTAAAAAGAAGAAATTTATTCCTTATGTTTTCTTCTATTAGTTTTAGCATTCAGGTCTTATATTTACTTCTTTAATCCATTCAAATTGATTTTTGTATATGGTGTGAGAGAAAGGTATATTTTCTTCTGTATGTGCATATCCAATTTTTCCAGCATCATTTGTTTTTGAAAATACTCCATTGTTGGATCTTAGCACCTTTGGTAAGATAAGCAATTAACCCAAACTGGGTGGATTAATATCAAGGCTCTCTATTCTGTTCATTAGTCTATGTGTCTGTTTTTTATGCCAGTATCATGGTATCTTGAAATATATTAAGTCATTATATGTCTTTGTAATATATTTTGAAATCAGGTAGTGTGATGCTTCAAGCTCTGCACATTTCTCTCAAGATTGCTTTGGCTTCTGGTTCTATATTAATATTAGAATTATTTTCTATCATTGTGACAATCCCATTCAGATTTTTGATGGAGACTTCATTTAATCTGTATATTGCTTTAAGAAGTATGGATGTTTTAACAATATTGATTATTTCAGTCCATAAACATAGAATATCTTTCCATATTTGTGTCATCTATAATTTCTTTCTTCACTTTTTTTTCCTTTTTAGTTAACCATGTATCAGTTATTTACTTTTTTGGTTAAATTTACTCTTAGATATTTTATTTTACTTGTTGTTACTATTGTAAATAAAATTGTTTTCTTGATTTCTTTTTCAGATAGTTCAGTTTTAATGCAGAAATACTACAAATTTGGGGGTTGTTTTGATTTTGTATACTATAAATTTACTGAATTTATTTATTCTAAAAGTTTTTATAGAGACCAGAATTTTCAATATGCAAGATTGTATTATGGACAGAGACAATTTTACCATATACTTTCCTTCCAATTTGGATGCTTTTTAAGTCTTTTTCTTGCCTAATTGCTCTGGTTAGGACTTGTAGTAGTATATTGAATGGAAGTGAGAGTGGACATCTTTGTCTTCTTCCTGATTTTAGAGAAACAGCTTTCAGCTTTTGACTATTGAGGCATGGTGTTGGTTGGCTATGGATCAGTAATAGATGGCCTTTTATTATATTGAAATATATTTTTCTATACCTTATGTGTTGAAATGCTTTAATTATAAAAGGTTGCTAAATTTTATCAAATGCTTTTTATCCATCTGTTGAGATAATCATATGGGATGATCATATTGTGCTTATCATTCCGTTAATGTGGTGTATTACATTTGTTCATTTGAATATGTGAAAGGAATCCTTGCCATCTCAGTTATAAATCTCATTATGGTACTTTCATTGGGCTGAAGAATTCTGTTGCTAATATTTTGTGAAAATTTTTACATCTTTGTCCATCAAGGAAATTCATTATGTAGTGTCCTTTTCTGGCTTTGGTATAGGGTAATGTTGGCCATTAAAATGAGTTTGCAAGTGTTCCTTAATCTAAATTTTTAAGCAATTTGACAAGCTTTGGTATTAGCTCGTCTTTGAATGCTTGGTAGAATTCAACTGTGAAAATGTTTTTATGCATGAAGAGTTGTTCGAATTGATATTTCTATAACATATAAAATGCAGAATCACTTTTTCCAAATCTTGAAAGTACAATGTTGCTATTTTAATGGGGATGGCATTGAATAGATAGTTTGCTTTGGGAAGTATAGACATTTTAACAATGTTTACCATGTTTCCCTGAAAATAAGACACTGTCTTATATTTATTTTTTCTCAAGAAGACACACTAGGGCTTATTTTCAGGGGATGTCTTCCTCTCTGTGCCAAAATGCACACCCCTCACTAGGTCTTATTATTGGGGTAGGGCTTATATTTAACAAATGCATAGAAATACTTCTAGGGCTTATTTGGGGGGTAGGTCTTACTTTCAGGGAAACATGATATTTCCTTTCTTAGGATTTTATACTTTTCTTTATAAACCTCCTTCACCTCCTTTGTTAGGTATATTCCTAGATATTTCATTTTCTTTGAAGCTATGGTGAAGGGAGTTCTGTCCTTAATTAGCCTCTCATCTTGTATACTGTTATTGGCGTATACAAAGGCAACTGATTTGTGGACGTTGATTTTATATCCTGAGACATTACTGTATTTTTTGATGACTTCCAGGAGTCTTGTAGTTGAGTCTTTGGGGTTCTCTAAGTATAAGATTATATCACCAGCAAAGAGGGAGAGTTTGACTTCCTCCACTCCCATTTGGATGCCCTTTAATTCCTTGTTTTGCCTAATTGTATTGGCTAGAACTTCCAGCACTATGTTGAATAGTAATGATGAAAGAGGACAACCTAGTCCAGTTCCAGTTTTAAGAGAAAAAGCTTTCAGTTTTACTCCATCCAGTAAAATATTAACTGTAGGTTTATCATAGATAGCTTTGATCCATTTCAGAAATGTGCCACATATGCCTATATTCTTTAGTGTTCTAATTTGAAGAGGATGCTGGATTTTATCAAATGCTTTTTCTGCATCTATTGAGAGGATCATATGGACTTTGTTTTTGCTTCTGTTAATATGGTGGATAATGTTTATGTACTTGTGTATGTTAAACAAGCCTTGCATCCCGGGAATGAAACCTACTTGATCATGATGTATGACTTTTTTGATAATAAGCTGTAATCTATTGGCTAGGAGTTTGTTGAGAATTTTTGCATCTATATTCATTAGTGAAATTGGTCTAAAATTCTCCTTTTTAGTTGAGTCTTTTCCTGGTTTTGGTATCAGGGTGATGTTTGCTTCATAGAACATGTTGGGGAAGATTCCTTTCTCCTCAATTTTTTGGAATAATTTCTGCAGTACGGGAATAAGCTCTTCTTTGAAAGTTTGATAGAATTCTGATGTGAAGCCATCCAGACCAGGGCATTTTTTTGTTGGAAGTTTTTTTATTATTTCTTTAATCTCAGTGCTTGAAGAATGAGGGAGAGAGTGGTGGGAAAGGAAGAGCAGAGAGAAGGAAGGAGGGAGGGGTAGGGTCTTAGTGTGTGCCACACCTTTTGGGGGCAAGACATGATTGTAAGAGGGACTTCACCTAGCAAATACAATCAGTATAACCTGGTTTCTTATACCCTCAATGAATCCCCAACAATAAATTAAAAAAAAATTTCTGTAACGGAATGGGCACTGGAAAGTTCCATTTTGCTATAAATCCAACATCATTCCTCTGGGTCTAGAGTTAATTTTTTTTTTAAAGATTTAGTTATTTTTTTAAAGCAGTTTTAGGTTCACTTAGCAAACCCCACAAAGACTGAGATAAAAGCACTATAGTCAACAAAAATGGCAACATTAACATTTTATAGAGAAATCTTTTGTTGAATAGCACATTTACAACTTCAAAGCATTATCCCTATCTGAAATTTTTAATTATAAAAGGAAATACAATGAAAAGCAAATCTGTTGTTCTCTAACTAGATTTTGAGGATATATACTTACTTCTCACTATTTGAAGAATTGGAACAGGAGGAAAAAGAAGAAGGAGGGGAAACACTGCAAGGGTAATGTTGCTTGTTTCCTTCCCATCATTTAAGAGCAAGAAAAAATTACCTTTGATTTACTTTCTGGACTTTTCCATAAGAAACTTGCAAACGAAAACAATAAAACTGTACTTGTCAGTGGTTTTACCTGTAGGCATTGAAACTAATACAAATATTTGACTTGAATATCACTAATATGAAAGCACTTGGTTTTCAATACTAGTTGTCTAATAAAAAATTATGTCAGACTCAATCTTTTTGAGCAACAAGGATATTAGTGTTAATATTTCTTTTTCTTTGTTCATTATTTTGATAATTCAACTTAAACATTGAATAAACTTAAAAAAAAAACTTTCTCTCTCTCTCTTTTTTAAATATCTCATTCCCAGAGATTATTTTATTAGAGACCTGGCCGGGGTACTGTGCATTTATAAATAATGAGAGAGATTGCTTGCTTAAAATAATAACTCCCTTAATTCTCTGCAGCATCATGATTTTATTACCAAAACATCTTCCTTTTCTTCAGGATTATTTAGTAATAGTTACTGTTACAGTTATCTGTTACTACTGTTATTTATCTGGTAATAATAAATCACAATTTTTATTGTAAGAAACTGCAATGTGGACAATTCTGGCAGGGAAATT
The DNA here is from genome assembly GCF_000181295.1 of Otolemur garnettii. Lineage (NCBI taxonomy): Eukaryota > Metazoa > Chordata > Mammalia > Primates > Galagidae > Otolemur > Otolemur garnettii. The sequence continues at coordinate 16,291,690 of NW_003852397.1, read as the reverse complement.
TCATTTCGTTTCTAGATAGTATCAGCTGGGGCCATGCAACTGGGAACTGTAGGATTAGCTTCTAAATTGGTTTACCCCCATGGATTGCAAGTTTGTGGTTGGCCATTTGTCATGAGCTCAGCTTAGGCTGAAAGCAGTGGGTGCTTGATTCTTCTCCACATGGGTCTTGCTATGTGGAAGTCTCCACAGCCTGTAGTCTTGCAGACTGGTACTGCGGTACCAAGAACATGTATTGTGCATAACAAGAAGCAGCAATTGCTAGTTACTTAAGGCCTTGACCCAGAATCTGGCAAAGTATCACGTTGCTTCAACAGTCACAGAGATCACATGTAATGAGATGGAACCCCATTTCTTCATGAGAGGAGAGTCAGAGAATTTCCAGGTCCAGAATTAAAATGAGTGAAAGTGACTTGCATTTCTTTTACATGAATGCTGTATTCCTTCTCTCCCAACCTCCCCAGAATTCCATGTTACTAGAGCAACAAGTTAAGGTTTGAGATGTAGGATTTCAACATCAGGTACAGATGAGGGTCCTTGAGTTTGATTCTTTGGGTACAACTCCTAAAAGTGCCTTCTTGGTTTTATGACCTGTTAACTAAGGAGATAAGTGATTTGTACCTCCTCTCTTCATACCCAACATAAATGGTAGAATAGCATTGCATAACTGAAAGAGACAGTCTAATCAAATAGGGAAAGACAAATGTCACATGGTAGTCACAGGTCTATAGTAATTCTCAAATTCAGCCAATCCTAATCTTAATATTAATCCTTGAATAGGTCAAGTGCTGTTATCTTCAATGATTCCCCATAGCTCTTCAATCTGTCTCCCAGAGTCTTGGTTTCACCTTCTGAATTATTCCCTTTTCATAAATGTAGCCTATATTTTAAGCTGAGTAAAATATAGTCCATATTTTAAGCTTAGAATACTTACAAATTCAGAGAAAATTCTCTATTGTTTAGTGGAGAGCTACACTCAAGGAATGCCATATCTGACTGAAAGTTTCTATGGGGCATCATTTTAGATCTTTCTGAAGTTTTTTTTTTTCAGTTTTTTGCCAGGGCCAGGTTTGAACCCACCACCTCTGGTATATAGGGCCGGTGCCCTACTCCTTTGAGTCATAGGCACCACCCAGATCTTTCTGAAGTTTTAGCAAAGGATCTTACTATCTCACCATGGATTTTATCTTTGGCTTAAGAGACTTTCTTACTTTGAGAATATTCTGTCACTGAAAAGTCTTTTGAAAGTGAGGAGTTTTATTCAGGGGCCTAGTGATCACTGTCTTCTTTATATTTAGCAAGTGATTCTTTAACTTATCTCTCTCATTCCATATTTTATCACAGCAGGAAGAAGCTAAGAGGTAAGTACATTGTTGTGCCTAGAAGTCTTCTTATGATTAGGTAAAATTTCTATATTTCACATAACTACAGGTGAAAGTTTTACTGAATTTTTGCCATTACATAAGGATCTATTTTTTTTTCTAGTTTTTAATATTCCCTTGCTTTTCTATAAGCCCTCAGTGATAACCTTCTCAAGGCTTTTGCCTTCTGTTAAAACTCTGCCCATAATATCTCGGCTTCTTTAGTAACTCTCATCAAATTATTTTCGATATACACCCACCATGAAGTTCCAAAGCATTGACACATATTTTAGATAGTTGTTAAAGACCCCTTGCCCAAACATCCATACAGATGCCAAAACATCTTTTGGTTGTATATTGCTTCATTAAAGGAAACAATTGAAAATCCTCAAAACTTTAGTGCTTTAAAACAGCCACAGTCATATTTGTTCATTAAATACAAAATGTCTGATTGATTCAAAGTTTAATTTATTATGTATCAAGTATTAATAGTAAAATTAATCAAAGTATGCACCTAAACTATTGACACAGTTTTTCCATCTCAACCGTAGCTTGTTTATGACAGCAGCAAAGAAACCTAGAGAGCGAGTGTTAATACAATCACACAAGTTTTCCAGAGCTTGTTGAGAATTGAATATGTTTCCTTGCGAGAAGTGGTTCAAAGCCGGGAAGAAGTGGTAGTCAGTTGGTGCAAGGTCTGGTGAATATGATGGATGACAAAGAGTTTCCAAATCCTGCTTATGTAGTTTGAGCAATGTTGTTCATCTGAATGTGGTGGACCTCTGTCTTGCAAGAGGATTGGCCTGTCTCTGTTGACCAATATCACCTGCTAAATCACAACCAATCATCCAAATGTTTGCAGTAGACATCTGCTAAAATCATTTGACTAGATTTCATGAAGCTGCAGTGGATAATACCAGTGCTGGACCACCAAAGAGACACTGTTAGCTTTTTTGATGAATATTTGGTTTCGAATTGTGTTTTGTCACTTCATCTTTATCTACCTATTGTACTGAATGCTTGAGATTGTCAAAAAATAATGCATTTTTTATCACACCATGACAATACAGTGTAGAAATGATTTGCCTTTATGTATGACAACAAAGAAAGGCAAACTATGAGATAATTTGTCTTTTGATGCTCGTTTAATTCGTGCCAAACCCATCTATCCAGATTTTTTTTTTTTTTTTTACCTTTTCAGTTTGTTTTAAATGATCTAATATTGTTGGAATAGCAATCTCAAACCTTGCTGCTAATTCATGAGTGATGAGCTGGGATGGATTTGGTTCCCCTACAGCTTTCAGACCATCATTATCCACCGTGGTTTCAGGTCACCCATGTGGCTCATTTTCAAGATTAAAATCACTAGACAGAACTCAAACCATTGATGTACTGTGTTTACATTAGCCACATCCTTCCCCAAAAACTTTGATATTTTGAGCCATGTCTACTGCATTTGTTCCATGATGGAACTCAAATTCAAAAATACCACAAATTTTGACTTATCCATATTTTCACAAAAATTGCTCTAAAAAATAAAAAGATAGTCACAAGCTAAAACATGTATTTGAAGGAATGATGATGTACTTTCACAACGAAAAAATAAAACAAGTGTCAAAGTGAAATATTAGATGTGAATCATCAAACTTAGTACAGGAAATTGGACATTTCATACTTAATAACCTAATCTATTTAGCTCATGTGTCTGTATTTGGGCAGAGCTTGGCTTTTGTCTGTTCCAGTCTCCATCTGGGCCAACTTGATGGAGAAGTGGAGATTTAACATTTGAGATGATTCAGTCACATGGTCAACACATTGATGATGTTGATTGTTTATCTAGGAGCTCAGCTAAGGTCCAGCTAAGGTCCAGGGTTGAAGAATCCATGTGGCTTTTTTTATGGAGGCCTCTCCATGAGCTTCTTGTAATTCCATATAGCACAGTGACTGGGTTCAAGAGTGAGCATTTCAGGGGATAACAAGTGGAAACTTCTAATTACTTAAAGCCTGGTGCTGGCCTTGAAAATTGGCACAGTGGCACTTCTGAATTCTTTTGATCAAGTAGTGGCAGAGGGAGGAACATCAAAGAATTTGAGAGAATATTTAAGAAATGCTACAATCATAAAAAATAAAACTGAAGATAAGTAGAGGAATGGAAAGAGAAGTTTTCTGTGTACTTAGATCACTTATTCTCTGTCAGTAACTGAGGCCTTCCTGGATATATGTTGTGAAAGGAAGATAAAAGCAAAAGAAAAAAATCCTCATGTGGAGGAAATGAGGGAATAGAAGAAGAGCTTAATTTTTTATATTTCTATCAATGCTACTTATTGTCTAAGTTGGTGTTCAGACCTGGCAATATAGCTTCTTATAGTTTGAAATACAGTCATTATAAAATTAACTCACCATCAGCTATTGGTCAATGCAGTCTAGAAAATTTTCATTCTTGATACAGTGCTATGAATTTCTTTTTAACATACTTATTTATAAAAGGGTACTAACGGGGATAATATCTTGATTGGTCACAAAGGCATTATGAATATAAGAGTAGTGTCTCAGCTTTACGATTTCTTCAGTTTCTTTGAGAATGTATTTTCTCATCAGAAATGCAGTTGTATTAATTTTAGGCATACTTCCTATGGTGCTTAGTAATTTTTTTTAACATTACTAAATGTCAATCAATGTCATATGTATTGATATATATTCACTACAGTCATAAGAGTTTGAGGATTTTCAGTTTCCTATAACCTCATTGAAACATTGATTCAGTAACACATCTATTATATTATAGAACCAGATATTGCTTGACTCACCTCATGCAAAAGTAAAACGCTGCAAATTAAATCGATAACCGCCATAATTGCCATTGCAGCTAAATTGCATATTGAAATATGACTTGGTTTGCAATTTAACATGCACTGTAAGCTTCTAAAATTTCTGATTTCACCTGGGATTTTTGGTCATAGGCTTGATGCTGCTTTCAGTCAGTTCATTTGTAGTTACTTAGGCCACTGCCAATGGATGAAGATCTCTCTTATCTTTTTCTTCCTCTCAATTTGATCATTTACTAATTTGAGGGAATTATGTAGTTTACCTTCGGCTGAATTTTCATAGAACAAGAATTTAAAGGATTTACAATATTAGTGGGGCCAACACATAAGTAAACTTTAAATTTGGGAGACATAAGATTTTAATATTAAAAGGACAAGTTTGTATGTTGTCATATACATGGCAATCATGATCATTACAAGCATAACTTCTTTCCCCTTGGACTTGTATTTTGAAGAAATCACAAGGTCTCTGTTTAGGCTGGTTTGAATCCTTTTTGTATTTGGGTCAAATTATTGAATGTTTGAATTTTTTCATCACAACGAGGAATAACAATCTTATAAAAATTCAAAAAAATTTCAAATGCGATTGTTTCTTTTCCTTAAAAAGAAAGAACTTTTTCTTTCTTTCTTTTTTTTTTTAAAGACAGAATCTCACTTTATCACCTCGGTAGAGTGCCGTGGCAGCGTCACACAGCTCACAGCAACTTCCAACTCCTGGGCTTAGGTGATACTCTTGCCTCAGCCTCCCAAGTAGCTGGGACTACAGGCACTTGCCACAATTCCCAGCTATTTTTGTTGTTGTTGTTGCGGTTAGGCCAGGGCCAGGTTTGAACCCACCACCCTTGGGATCTTGGGCCTTGGGTGCCCTATTCACTGAGCCACAAGCACTGCCCAAGAACTTTTTCTTTTTATGTTGCAAAGTATAATTTCATTCTAGACCCTATGACAGATCTGCCTGGCAGTTAAGAGATGTCAATATGCTGTCTTGATCAACTGAATGGATCAGTAATTATCACTGTCTTTACTTATTTACCATTCAACTCTCTGCTGGTGTTTCAATAGAATTGTTTTGCCCTGACTGTATTATCTTAAAATATTAGTAGTCAAAATTCTTGTCTATAATCATACATATGTTCTCTTGGGTATTAACTGAACTCATTCTTTGTTTCTTTCTTTAGCTTAATGTTTTATCTGAAGGAAATCACCATAACAACTTGCCTTGAAGTTATAGTTTTAAAAAATTTCACATTTATAAACCACACCAGCACAACTCTTAATTGTTCACAGCAACCCAGAGCAACGTGACACAATGATTGACGATATCATTGCCTAGAAAATATCTCAATAAATGCCAAACGACTGGTAAAAATTCTTCCATTCCATTAGACTGAATTATTTTCCAAGTAAAGATTGAATAGAATTATTTTCTCAAATACATAATTTCTCTTTATCCTTTATAAAGTATGTTGTTCATCAATTCAACTACATTTACCAGTATCCTAAGTTCTATTACCCTTGAAAGCCTATTAAAATATCAACTCCTAGAGGGGACCACATATATAGCGGGTACAAAAAAAAGTATACACAAAAATGTATACACAGAATAAAACTATATTAAAATTGTAGTATTCAAGTTTGACTTCTGCAATTACAACAGATGTAATTTATAAGATAATAAACACTATCAGTGTATATTATTACAATGTTTATTTTAGTATAGTGTTTTCTTTTCTTAAAATGTGTATACACATTTTTGGCACGCTCTGTAGATATTCTTCATGCCTGAAGCCAGCCAGGCTGGATGAACCAGACATTAAATGATCACTTCTGATGCTTTTTAAAGTTCTAAGTCAAAGACTCCTCCTGGTATTGTTATCTAGACATTGCTATTTGGACTAACTTTTACAATGTTAATTCTGTAATCCACAAAGGTAGTAAATGCACCACTTGTAAAAGTGCCTTTCAAAGGCACATTTCATTTCTTTTTATGGGTGTTTGTCTATTATATTTCTCAAAATATGACATGGTATGTAATGCAAATATTGATTAGATAGTAAATTCCACTTAGATTCTTTCCCTACCTCCAATCACATAGGAACATTAATTCCAGGTTTTCTAGTCCTTCTGGTTATTGGTTCAATTTGTGGGAGGTGACTTCTTTAGGTTTGTGCAAAATGGAGAAATGGGCAAAGCATTCATTTCGATTTTTTGAGTTAGTCAACTTTGTATATTTGAGTTCTTATAGCATTTATTTAAATGTTCATTTATTTATTTACATTTGCTCTTTGAGAGTTAACATTCTCTTCTGTGCCCAACATTTTACCCTACCTTGGGCACTGGCATTTGCTTCATTGTTTACTCTGCTATTTGTCATGAAAATTGTAAATTATATATATGTTTAATTTTAGGTTAGTATGAGGGTACAAACTATTAGGTTACATTGCTTCTGGATAATTTCCAGTCTATTTTTCTGCCACCTGTCTACTCCACAGCTCTTATTTATTTGGGGTGGGAAAGAGGCTGGCAGATTACTTATAATTATCTTACAGTTTTAAAAGAGAAAAACATAAATGTGAACTCACCTGGTGACTTTATTATCTATTTTAGGTTACATAAAATAATTTAAGTGTTTTTGTTTATTTTTGTTTATAATATTTTTATGATACTTGGAAGTAATTTCCAGAATGAAGTCCAGGCTTTTTCTAGCATGTCTCACAGTGGAAAATAGTTTCTCTCCTTCTACCTTTATCATTTCTTCTGCTGTAAAGCAGAAGCAATCCTTTGCTGATTGTTTTTTCATTTTTCATTATGAAATGCATCTTCCCACTTAGCCTTTCCTCAGTGTCAGAAGATGATGGTTTTCCCTTCTTTCTTGAGTTTCTCTTCCTCACCTTGCTCAGAAGCTGAGTAATGAGATTTCTCCTGTAAGAAAGATATGTCTGTACTTTTTCTCTACTCTCCTTATTTAATGAATAAAGGATGTAGCTCTTCAGAACTCTAACTTCCATCGGCCAGTAGAATATTTTTTTCCAACATTTATAGCACCTCCTGCAAATCTGTAACATCCACAGTACTGATCAGCTCTGTCCACTCTTCTCTTAAACTTTGTGTATTCTAAAATAACAGTTGGTTTTTCAAATTGAACAGGTTGTTTCTTCCTGTAACCAGTGATCAACTGTTTGGGGCCAATGGCTCTGCATTGTCATGAACCTCTTTTCATGAAATGAGAGGCACAAAAAACCCAAAAATGTTGGGCAACTTCCAATATCAAAGCAGAACAGGAAAGTCATTATGTAGAACAAGGTCCATCATAGGATCCTAAAGTGTTACTGAAGTCTGGGCTGCAGCAGTGCCCTTCACCTGGGAAGTGTACCATACATGCATTGTAACTGTTGGGTGGGAACTGACCCAACCCCTTCCCTCCTCCATTTGCATTTAATTTAGTTTTTCTCTCATCTGAGCATGCTGATATTAATCCACTAGTTTCAAATTGGTACTGAGTACATGTTATGCTTATTTTTTTTATTCTTGTGATACTTAGGAGAAAGTTTTCTTTCTTAGGGAAAGAAAACTTAGGAGAAGTTTTCCCAGATCCATCCAGGTTGTTACAGGTATCTGTCCAAAGGAAAAAAAAGTCATTTATGATAAAGACATTTCCATTTGAATATTTATAGCAGTGCAGTTCACAATTGCAAAAATGTGAAAAATGTAATATATTTTAAACACAGTTTTCAGCTTGAAGAATGCTTTGGTTTTAGGAAATGAAAAAGTGGTTTTCCCACAAATATGACTCTTCCTTCTTATATTTTCACAATTCTTTAAATTCTTGAAGTCATCAATGAGGTGGTGATATGCTTCTCAAATTATTAGAAAAAAATTTATTAGGTATATTAATTTTTACTCAAGGATAACACTCCTTAATTATTAGAGGTAAAACTATTAATATTTTTAATGAGGATAAGTGACTATTTACCCAATTAGTTTAGCCCTATTTATTTATTTACTTTGTTTATTGAACACTCATTTAGCTCTTATTGTATGCTAGCCCTCATGTCAGTACTTCATAAATGGTAATTTAGTAATCTTTGCTGCAATCCTATGAGGTAGGTGCTGCTATTATACCCATTTTCTAGATGAGGTCACTGAGTAAGAGGGTATAAATAACTTGCTAAATGTACATATGAATAAGCTAATGAGCATTGGAACTTAGACTCACATACATGCCTTTCCCCGTACTAATTTCTTACTTTCCCTCACACCCTATAAATTTTTTTTATGATCAATAGTCCTCATTGATTCTGTTATAAACCTGTAAAATATGAATTTGTGAAATGAATTATGAATATGAATTCAGTGTTGAATGTGTAGTATGCTATTTGAGTTGTATGTCACAAAAGGTAGCATGTTTTCTAATATATATGTGTAGAGACAAAAACCCATGGAAACCTAAGTTATTTTCAGTTAAATGGGATCTTCTGTCCTCTATCTGGGCAGTGGCTGGAAATTCATTTCTGTTAATCATGTTACTCTTTTAAGAAAATTCTTTTGGCTGGCGCCTGTGGCTCAAAGGAATAGGGCACTGGCCCCATATACTGGAGTTGGTGGGTTCAAACCTGGCCCCCGCCAAAAAAAAAAAAAAAAAAAAAAAAAAAAGAAAATTCTTTTAAGAAAAATTTTAATCTCATCTGAGTAGATATGGATAGACAGTCTTGTTTTCATGGGAATTTTGTTTTGGATCAAACTATGAATAAGATCAATGCATTGATTTAGCTTATACTGAAAAATTTTTGTGGTTTTACAATATATCTCTATGATTTTAAGAGTTTCTATTTTGGAAAAGTAATTTTGAAGAGTTTCAAGTGCTATGCTAAAATCAATTTTGTGCTTGATTAATGTGACAACAACCCAACCCAACCCAACCAATAGAAAAGCATGCTATAAATAAACCATGGCCACATTATCATTTTCATTATAAGTCTGATGAAATATTGTCTTAAGGAGAGATACACTACTGACAGCAGTGGAAAACAAGACATCAGAAATTCCATTTAAGTGCAGGTGGCAGTGTTATTTACTGCCGTCCACTCACGTTACCGCCAGGCTCTTTAAATTTACACAGAGGGAATAGATCCTCTCAGCTCTGACAGCTGGAGTGGAAATCACGCTGGTGGAAATACGTTCTCGTAAATGGCGGAAGAAGCCTTGCTTTCCTTCTGCTGCTCAAATTTATATCATTGGAAAGGCAGAGAACACCAATGAGTAATACAAAATAAAAATTAAAAAATTTCAAACAAGTATTCAATTTTGCTTTCCAAATAAAATTTTACCTCTCTTTTCAGCAGTTTTTCCAAGGTTAAAAACCACAACAAAACTAATCCAAATCAAATTGTCCGTTATCACCTTACTTCCTTGTATTTTTATGATCTTCATCAGTTTTATTTCTTAATCTAAGCTTAAATTTAGGGTTTTTCCCCCCATTGTGAAACTTGGTACCTTCATTTTTCTTATTTGACTAAGTCACCTGTTTCTTCTAATTGCATCTTAGTGTTACTTTATAAAGCTAGATTGCTTCCACAGCAATTCAGAAAGATAAGGTCATGTGTAGAGAGGACTCTTGGCAGTTTTCTGAACAATTTCACAAATAAAAGACAGAAAAAGTCTTTTTGCACACAAAGAAGCAATCATCCTGCTTTTTTCTCAGAGAAGGGACGGGGAAGTATTAAAACATGCCCTGTCCACTAAGCTTTCAACATTACCTAGAGATGTATTATCAAAGCCCAAGCTTAAGATAGTAAATAGTCTGTGGGGAGATGAGCTATACAACCTGTTGTTATGAAGTGGATGCTGGAAATAGGTGTCACTGTGGGGCATCAGAAATAGCTCATAACTGAGTGACAGAGTAATTTGATACTTGGGATACCTAAAATCTGACAATGCCCAAGGTAAAACTCTGACCTGTATGGGCAGAGGGGGCATTTAAACTTTTGGGGCTGAGCATTCTTACATGCGCAACCAGATTGGATTAGAATAGTTAAAGCAGTGGTTCTCAAACTTTAGGAGGCATCAGAATCTCCAGGAGGGCTTGTTGAAATAGATTATTAGTCCCATTCCCAGGGTTTCTGATTTAGTCTGAGCTGGGGCCTGAGAATTTGAATTTTTACCAAGTTCCCTGGTGATAACGCTGCGGCTGGGAATAACCTTAGTGAAGCACTGGGTTCGAGTCATTTTCCCATAGTGTTGTTCAATGGGTCCTCTTTGAAAGATCCTCATGGAAAACCAACTAACCATCCATAGGAAAAAAATAAATTTTATGGGGCTATAAAATTCATTAAATTCTGAACAAATATAATTTACTTTTTCCGTAATTTTTCAGGTTAATTAATGTTCTGATTTTAGTCTTTTAAATGTGCAAAAATTTAATCTCAAGACAGAGTTTGTATTATTACAATGGTTTTCAAACTTTTGACTATTAAGTTTTTTCTCCCGGATCTCTATTTGTATCTTCCAGATCTAACATTTTATAAAACACACTTGGGACTATCCTTGAAAAGATGGTTTTAGGTCATTTTTAGGTCCTACAAGCTATAACATTCAGAATTTCTTTATGGTCTTAGAGGGTGTCTGATAAATGATGAGGTTAAGCAGGAAATTACAACGCTGGAGGGAGCATTTGATTCTGTTACTTCAATGAGTACTCACTAATTGCTGACTGATAGACATGTACAGTTTGACCATCTTGTGGAGTAATTATAGAGGAACTCAAAGCACAATTCAAAATTCTTTGGCTGTTGACTGATTTTCAAGCCTTATTTCTCACCACCCTCTAACCAGCAGTTCTCAACCTGTGGGTCGCAACCCCTTTGGAAATCGGAAAGCACATATTTCCCATGGTGTTAGGAACCGAGTCATCCTCTATCCGTTTCCAGGCAGATCTGCCCACATGCAGATCCGCCCACATAAGAGTACCTGGAGTGATGACATCATCTGTATTAAAGGGTCACTGCATTGGGAAGGTTGAGAACCAATGCACCTAATCTGAACCTCTGCTCCAGCCAAATTTAGTCTCACGTTCCCTGAACATCCTACACTCATAATCTTGCCTGCCTTTGCGTATGCTCCTTCTTTTCCATACCCCACAGTATCTTCTTCCTCCTACCTGCCTTACTTGGCTAGGGATTCTATATTCCTTCAGTCCTTCCTCCTTTAAGAGGTATCACTGAATCTTTTCCAGATCAAATCTATTTTTCTCTACACCACAATACATTGGACTGTAAATATTTGCTTGTCTGTGTCTTGGAGTTCCTTCAGGGCAGTGAAAGTATCCTGTCACCCTATGTCCTTTGTAGTCAGCAAACTGTCCCATTTTGCAGTTTTTGGCTGTGGCTGGGTTTGAACCCACCACCTCCAGTATTTGGGTCAGCACCCAACTCCTTTGAGCCACAGGTGCCGCCCGGCAAAATGTCCCATTTTGTAACAGATGAATGATGTCACACACTTTTAGCAATACTGCCTGTTTCAAATTTATAGCTATGGAACAGAACTTTTGAAAATTTACTCAAATTTGCCTGAATTTACTTATTAGTTATAGGAGGCTGAATCATGGCCCCACAAAGGCATCAACATCCAAATCCCCAGAGTCTGTGACTATGTTACCATATCTAGTAAAAGTGACTTTGAAGATGTGACCAAGTAAGGATCTTGAGGTAGGGGAATTATTTTGTACTATCCATACGGGCCCAATGTAATCATAGGAGCTTTTATTAGAGGAAGGCAGAGAGAAGTGTCACTACAGGCATGGGATCTCAGAGTGTAGAAGGAAAAAGATTTGATCAGCCACAAGTGACTAAAGATGGAGGAAGAGGTCACGAGCCAAGGAAAGGTTAGGTGCCCCTGTGAAACTAGAGAGCGCAGTGAGATGGGTTCTTCCTCAATGTCTGCTTCAGAGGCAGAGGGCAAGCTGATGTGTAAATCCCTATCCATTTAGACGTACTGTAGTTACATGTAATGTTCAGCTGAATTGTGGACAATTTAAAATCAATTATCTAGATTTTGTTATGATCTATCCAGAAAACTAACACTTCTTTCACTTGATGTGCATCCATATGTATTCCTCACACAGTTTGATATAAGAATTTATTTTAGGGTTTTTTTAGTGCAGTCTTGATAAGCTTAATGAATTCTGTGTGCCTATAGCAGTAATTCATTTAGAATATAATCTTGCCATTTTCCTTGAGTGACCTGTATAAACAAATTTCAGGGCTCTTAAACACATAAGTTCTGTGATGAACCATGACACTATTTATGGTTAGAAAATACATAATTAAAGAAGAAACAAATATTTTTGAATAACTAAAGAAGTACAGTTGTTGAAAGCATTAAAAAGAAATGCTCACATAACACTGTATCTGGAACATAATAGCCATTCAAATATTCATTAAATAAATTCATGCAAGGTATCAAAGTGAAAGTCTTCTTTTCCTCCCATGTGGCGTGTTGGTGCTACTGTCTGGGCTCCTCTACATTTTATGTTCTGCACTATGTTCTTTTGGTGTGTTTATATTTGTGTTTTTGGTTGTTGTTGCTTTAGTGGGATAGCATGAATTTTCTTTATCCTAGACATTTGGATTTGCTTTATATTTTAAAGAATCACTTCCTAATCTGTGGTATGGATATACCATTATTGAACTCCTCACATACCAATGAATGTTCAGAATTAAGTAATGATAATATTGTTACAAAATTCTGTAATTTATTTATTTAAGTAACAATATTTAAAAATTCATTGAATTGGAATTCCTGATTCAAATATATGCACATTTCAAAACTGGCATCTAACAATAAGATGCCTGTGAGAAGTTGCAGCACTTTATATTCACACCAAACTTAGGAGAGTTTCTTTTTCCCTATATTCTCACTGATTCTGAGTGTGAAAAGCCTTTAAGATTTTTCCAATCAGATAAAATTCATGTATACTAGTGAGTATTTTTTCCATTTCCAGACCCGTGCAAAATAATATAAAGTATACTGAAGGGGTAGAAGATAAAGTTCTTATTTTCACACTCATACTAGAGAAAGAATTCATATCTGTAACACTATGTAAGTACAAATGACTGTATGTATGACGTATTATTATAACTGAGGGTAAAGCTGTAGGACTCAAATATCAAGTCCTTTCAGAGTCCAGTGGGCAAAGCAATCAATGTGGCTGAATTTATTTAGTAAGAGGTCATGGTCATCATTATGAGAAGTAAGCTGGGTCCAGAGTAGATGCAGAAGAAGGCACTAAACTTTTCAGAAGCATGTTTGGTGAAATGAATGAACTTGTGCCGTCAACACTCTGTGTATATACAGGGTTTTACTTCTGTGGCCACAGAAATGCTGTCATTTGTCAGTGAATTTCTGTGAAGATGATAAAGGAGCAGACAGTTTCTAGTAACTTAAATCTGGGTTTCAAAACTTTAGTATTTACATTTGGGAGGCTGACATTTCAGTAATTTATGTGAATACAGGAGGGAAGTCAGAGGCGTTGGAGGCTGCCACTAGCTCTAAATGAGAGCTTAGGTGACAGGCAGTCAACACACATCTGTCATATGTTAGCCTCAAGCCCTAGTTGCGGTGGCATCTCAGAAGCAGCTGTAATACTTCTGTTCTGATGATGCCTAAAAGCAAAGAGCAACAAACAAGCCCAGAGACAACCACAATGTAGGGAAGCATAGCCACAGGGAGCTACTGAATGCTAACAGTGTACCTGCAATAAGAATTTAGAAATTAGGAGTGGGAGTCACTAGTTCTGGGTAAAATCTCAAAACACAGTGCATCAAAACTCTGAGGGAAAGCTTGGTGTGAAGTGCTCAGAGAGAAAAGTGTTAAGATGTCCTCCTAGGGCACCAAGCAAGTCAGCAGAGGAAACATTTTATTATATAGAGGACAGATGCTCTAACCATCAAGAACAAAAATGCATGAAAAAAAGATTGTAGCTTCTATAATCAAATTCTACATCTTCTGAACAATTTCATGTTCTGATTGAAAAAAAAAGGAGGCAAACAATCTGGCACTTGGATACAGTATTAAAATGGAATAATCCACAAACAGTTTCACGTGCTTGATATATTTTATATATAATGTGTAATCTATCTACTGACACTTTTTCTAATGATATATTTGTGTATTTATTGTGGGCATGATGAATCAGCTGCTCAAGGCAAGCATATGAATTCTACATGTTTCCTTTGACGACTATATAAATACTTTCCTTCGCAAGTCCTCCAAAATTTCCCTGTTCTTGTGGCATGTATAGCCAGAATATAAGAGTAGCCCTGGAATATTCTACAACCCCCATAGAAATCCCTAGTTAAATGATTTGGTTTTTCTACTTTTAGGATTCTACTAAAGTTACCAATGGATAACACAGTTCAGTGTGTTTTCATTGAAGATCTAGTATGTTAGGGATGCATCTTGCTTTAGAAGATGCTAACAGAGAAGATATGAGCTTGGGCAATTAAGTTCATGAACTTATCCTAGAAAAAGTGATGCATACCTCGTTGCCAATATCACTATGGTCTCCTTTGAAGTGCCCCCCTTGGGAAGGCATGCCGGTGTCTAGTCCACCCTTCAAAGCACTTTTTCTAGGACAAGTTTTGTGAACTTAAAAGTCTGATCTGGTAAGATAATAGCCATGATGGCCATTCTGGAAAGAGTTCTAAAATTGCTCTGAAGGGTAGACTAGATGCCGACATTATTGCACAGCCTTTCCCAGGGGAGTACCTTGAACATGACCATGGTGATATTCAGTAGCAAGGTATGTAGCACTTTTTCTAAGATGAGTTTGCAAACTTAATTGTCCAAACCTTATATAGTGTCTACTTTGACATTAGACCCAATTACGCTGAGTCAAACCACACTCACATGTAAAGGAATAAAAAGACTGAAAACAGGCTGCAGTGTGGTGCTGAGAACATACGGTGTCCTGTGACTACTTGAGGTGTGGTAGGTAAGGGTGGGAGAAAATAGAAAATAGAGATATATTTGATTTTAAGCTCTAAAAGGTAGGAGTCTTATCAGTATTCAAGTTTAACAGGTGTAGTTCTGAAATCTTAGATGACTAGCATTGTAAAGAATGTTACATTTTTATTTTTTAATACAGATGAGAAAGCTAATCAAAGAGGGTTTGAAGAACATGTCCAAAGAGACATGGCATGTCAGGGTCAGATCAAGGTCACACATCAAGGTTTCTTGAGTCCTAGTTTCACACATTTATACTAACTCACATATATCTTAAACACAATTACAGCTATTGTTGTTGTTTTTTCCTGTGAAATGAAAGTGTAACAGATTGAAAAAATATAGCACAGAAAATCTCCACCTAACAGGCAGGCAGAGAATAGCCTGGGGTCTGCCTTCCTGGTTCTTGTCCTGTTCTGTTGCTTACTATGTGGAATAGGGTATCTATAAATATGGGTAACAATAATCCTTCTTCACAGTTTTGTTTGGAAGATGAAGTGAAAAAATATAACTAAAGAATTTAGGACAACATATGGCATAGACTAATTGCTTAATGAGCTACCATTATTATTCTTACCATTCCCATGTTCTCACCAGTAAGCTTCACCAATTTCAGGTCTATGAATATAAATAAGAGGCCTTAATCTAAAGCAGTGATTTTCTTCCAAAACCTATGACAAAGTTTACTTCTTATTCAGATTAGAAAACAGAAGTCTGCAGTGTTAGAATTGCAGATAATCTTTTCCTGACTGTAAGTCATCTAGGAGAAGATAGTTTGGCCAACTCCCAGCCTCAACAAACATTTTCCAGTTAAAGACTCATTTTTCCACTTATGATTTTGCTTTATCAGCTGTATCATTAACATTTTTTCTTTATTTTTTTATTTTGGAAGATGGTCTATTTTATTCAGTTTTAGGAACCAGAAATGCTATGGGAAAAAAAAATGAAATATATCTGATTTTAGCATTCACCTAATCCTGAGCTTTTCCTAAAAATCTGCCATCTGTTGGAAAGAAGATATTTTGATTTATGCCTTAATGCATTACCCACTGAAATCCTTGTCAGTCCTTAAATTTTTCTGTATTAAAGTATGCAAACCCATGACTTTTCCCCATGTCTTCCCATGATTACTCATTGGGACTAAACTCTATCAAATATCTCAGATAGCCTTTTCGTTTGGTCCCTCTGTCTCCCAGGACTATAGGAACTGACCTTCTGCACGCAACCTCTGAGATCCACCCTCCTGCTCATTGGCCATCCTCTCTGTTCCTTCCCTTCAGGCTGTGACAGTCTTCATTCTTGTTGCTCTACCCAAGTCATTGTTCTTCATTGATGACAATGAATTATCCTGTTAGGACCTTAGTTTAAAGATGCATCCAGAGTGACATGGCAGCTCAGTGAGGCAGACACTCCTTGGCAAGTGAATCATTTAAGTTCCCTTTATCAAGGTCATGTTTTGTACTGCTGCGCCTGCTTATCTACTCCATTCTTTTCTAATATCATTAACTAGTAGTGATGTGCTGTATCTTTTCACGTTTGGTATCTTTTTAAATAAAGTGTAATAAGGTGTTCATTTGATTTTAGATAATTAGTAATCACAGGACTTAATTTTCTCTGTTATCTTCTACCGCCCTTCTGAAAGCAAATAGTTTAGTATTTGTGCTAAGCTGCTTGGGATATGTTTTTCTTAACCCCTCTCCTTCCCTCAAGCTGTAGCTTTAATGTTGTTTCCTGTGGGAAGCTTTCCCCAATTTTTGAAGTTTAGCCTACAGACCTACAGCATTTTAACGCTTTCTCATTCAAAAGCTGTAACATGCTGTTCCATAATTATACATTCACGTACTTGGTTCAGCAGTTAGCCCATGAAGGATATTTTGTTCCCATCTCTTGGACAGATTCTGGTTGTGAATAAATACTTAACTACTATTTTATAATAGAATAATAACTTTAAGAGAAATAGAAAGGGTTTTATTTTTAGTTATTTTTGTTTTTTGGTTTTTTTCTCAAGAAACAAATAATAAAATGAGCTGTTTTATACAGGCATTTGGTACATTGTATATGGATTTGAAAGAGAACTATAATTTAAGAAGGGAAAAAGTGAGAATTTTAGGCTTTATGAGGCAAATCTATAGAAACAGCAATCCAAATACTTGGGATTCAGTCTTTGTTTGTTTTACCTCTGTTTTGCCTTTACATTGCTAAATAAACTCTTTGAAACCTTAGATTATCCATTGCAGGTCAACCAGAGGTCAACTAGATGATGCTAGCAGTATGGTTTATATTATGTGGTACTCAAGGAATCCAGAAGGCCATGAGTTGATTTTTCTAGCCTAAGACATAACTTTTATTCAGTTAGCACATAGGTCAGTTAAAAGATATGTGGAGAAAAGCAATGAGACCTATTCTCTGCCCTTTTGCCAAATTAAAAAAAAAATTGTCTACCTCACATATTAAATATGAATCATTCAGAAAGAACATCAGAAATTCAGAAATTTATGCAAAGAATATAACCTTTTCTTCTGTTTCTCCTTCCCTCATCAATGAAATGAATTCTATTTCTATTGACATGCTTAATATTTTTCGGTCGGTCACAGACCACAGAATTTCAGATTCAAAGGCCTGCATTTGACTCTATTTTTTTCATATATATATTATATATATATATATAAAATAATTGGAGTAAGAGAATTGATAGAAAGATAGATTTTGAATAGGGGGTTAAGGCACATGAGATCTCTTGAAATTTTGAATCCTATAGTAAAACAGAGCTCTGGATCAATAGTGAATTTGGAACGAAAGCTCAGGTTAGAATGGGAAAAGGGAAAAAGGGTACTCTGTGGCCACAGTACTAAGGTACTCTTAGTCCTTGTATGGTAAGTCTTGCTACCTCAAGACATACACAAGAATTATTTGGATATTATACTTGAGTCTTTTAATATACTGAGGCTAATACAGAGGAATAAAATTCTAAAAGATAAGTTGGTGAATTATTTCAGGTCCACATATTAGAGTATGAAAGCTCCCAGTCTTTGGAGCAAGGTTTGAGAAGAACATTGTGATGTACTCTGATTTACCTTAAATGAAAGATTTGTTTTCCTAGCTGCTGGAAGGCCTATTGGTTGACGCCTTCAACATCTAGCCTTTTATGGATTGCCTCAGCTGCACAGTCTCCTCAGGCACTACCATGCCCTCCCATGCATGGCCCAAATGGCTGAACAGGGAGCTAGTATCAATGCTGGATATTTTGACCTATTGAAGGATAGCTCCAATGAGCCATTTCAACTTCATAATTCACCTTGGGATTGACTGATGCCATAGATCTGCATTTCAGCTTGGCTTCTCCCTTTGCCTCATTTCCTCCATCCCATCTTTCCCACAAATGTTAGTTAACCTGTAGGGATTTTCCTAATACCATCTTGAGCATTAGGTTGAAACTCTAATTTTTTTTTTTGCTCTTAGCAAAGTGAGCCTGATCATTGGCACATTTGGCAGTCCGATTATTACAACTTTCTCTGCTGTTAATTGAAATGATATTCCAGTGGGAAAGATTGCATTAAATGGTGATATTGTTATCAGGCATTTAAAAAAGTATAGGGTAAATAGGAAAATGGAGTTGGATGACTTGTTGAGCTTGATTGAATCCCTAAAAATATAAGGAAAGGAAAAGAGCAATTAAGAGGCCAATTGCAAGTCCCTTGTGGGAACTAGCTGGCCTTCTCAGTAGCCTTGAAGAGGCTTTAATGACTTATGTCTAGACAACAGAAAAAGCTAGAAATCAGGCTCAGGACGTAGACTAAGAAGACTTCCAGAATGAGGGAATGAGTAGCTCAATAGATCTTTCCCTCAGTGAAACAAATACAACTGATAAAAATTATAAATAACAACCACTTTAAGTCTCTGAAAATTGTCCAAAAGGAATGTGGCAAACGAAAAAACATTTTATAGTTAGAAAATCTAACTAAATCTCACCAAAAACAGTGAGAGTCTGTGGCAATTTAGTTACAACAGTTCCCTTCTTCCCTCCTATTTCTCAGTTCCTTGTGTTTGAAGCTACACTCCAGGTAGGTTCTGCTCTACCTGGCTCTGCACTCAGCTCGCCTCTGGTTCCCAGTAGAGGGATTCAGATTCTCTTAGACAGGTGCAAGCCATCAGCAGCTCTTAAGTTCCTATCTCTGCATATTCCATGCAAGAATGGCTAAGAGATCTATGGCTCTCTTTCATTACCCAGCCTCCACTTGTAGGATAGAACTCTACTCTAAGCTCAGAAAACTGGTAATACCAGGCCCTGAAAGCCTGCACCTCAAATAAAAGTTCTGAATAAAAGTTCTATGCTAGGAGAGGTAAGTATGAACAGAGTCTGCTGCTGTAGCTATATTTCTTTGTTTTAAATATGAAATGAAAAAGGATGATTAAATTATTACTGTAGTTCTCATTATTAATCAGTACTTATAACAGAGAATGTTCTTGAAACATACAGACTTTTTAAAGTACGTTCAAAGTAGATAACAGTAGACCTAATAATTTACTTATACATTTCACTTAAAATCTGGATTTTCAAAGTTTTATATTAATCTTTTAGATAATAATTCCTTATTAATTAGTGTGGTGAGATCAGTGTTATCGTCCATGCTTTTCATTAATCATCATGCATAGTCTTTTAAAATATTAATCATAATTAGTAATCAAAGGTAATCATTCATATTATTAATTTTTGTGTTATAAGAAGTACTTACCAAAAAGACAAAAATTGTTTTCCTTTCTAACTTTCCAGGGAGAAATAAATCTAATCTAAAGGATAGTCTTTTAACTATCTTTTCAGAAATCTAATTTTCTTTGGAGACTTAAGACTGTCCAGACACTTGAACTCAGGCACATACTAAAAAACTGGGTCATACAACTTTTTGAAATTCTTACATTTCTGACCCTCAGAAATAAAAATCTTTTACCTGTGTTCTCAAGATGATCATACATAAAACAATAGATGACACTTTTCTCATCATTTTAATTGATGCCTTTAAAAATCTCTAACTTATCTGTTCATATAAGCCTCAAAGAAGATGTCATGTCATCTCATTTAGTCAGAATTAGTCCTGAATTCAAAAAATTTACTTTCATACCGGTTTAGCTCAAAATAACGATAAAAACACTTATCCAAACCTCTTCTGGGTTAAGGTATTTTTTTTTTCAATTGTAGAATTCTTAACATATATAATATCTATGTTTTAGTTTCTTCACAGTGAAAAATATACACAAATGCATCTTTAAACACTATTATAACCAAGGTAGGAGATAAACTAGTTTTGATGCCTGTATCTTGCATGTATAGCATCAAAGCCAGTGGGTTTCCTCGTCTTTATTACTTAGTTAAGGTTGCTGAAATTTTTATCCATGTGTTAAGGAAGTCCGCAGTACTGAAATTTCTTTGAACTCTTGGTAGTTATCTCTGATATACGTGAAGTTTCTTTAACTACAAAACTTAATTCTTCACACAAAGCAATTTTGACTCTTTAATAGACACTGCTAAAAGTATAGGGTTAGAGACGGATCACTTTGTGTGCCATTCGACTGATAGCTAATAATTTCCTGGAAGATAATTTTGTTCTCAAAAGTCCTTTAGTTTATCCAGCCAGCTCCAGGCTCCAGGTATCTTGTTGGATTCGTTCATCTTTCCTCTTCTCTGTCCTGTCTTCTCTCATTCTCTCACCATTATACAATTTTAGAACCATGTGAAAATGGAGGATTCATTTAGGAAGATAATGGAGAAGATATTCTGAACAGTCAGGAACACAGATATTTAAAGTTAAGGGAGAAAAATGAGATAATTGAGGGTAGACAATATCTAACTATAAAAATTTATGTTATAATTTTTTTTTATACAGGAATTAGAGGGAATATTTGCCCTTTTCACCTCCTATGATCTTAGAACAACAGAACAAATTGCACTTGGACTTAAGAAGTCTTACTACAATGTTTTGTTTGGGTGACAGTTTTGAGTATGAGCTTCTCTACAATCTTAATAAATACCACCTCTCCCTTTCCTAACTTTCACTAATATTTCTATAATTAGCAACTGTGAAATTAAAATTAGATGAGAAATTTCAGTGATAATTATTTTACTGGAGAAGATTTATTTCAGTCTCTTGCTTTTTCTTAGACTATATATGATAACTATTAATGTCAAAATAGCTTTTGGCTGACTTTGCCAAAACACATTTTCATAGGACACTCTTCCTAAAGACACTTGCTATAAGGGGCTCTGAATCCAGAACAAGGACAGAATTACTTGGCAACACTGATTATTTGCAATCTTGATAGCAGGATAAATCCTACATTTCCCCACCCTAATCATTGGTGGAGAAATGATTGCATCTTCACAGACTGCAATCATTCTGTGGAATCAAAGGCCAAATACTGAACTGTGCGTAGGATCAGATTCTACCTACATTGTGGGTTAGATAGTCTTTCCTCAAATGAATCATGTGTACACTTTCAACTATATCCCCTCGCCTAAATTTCCAAATTTTACTTAACGCTACATTTAAGGAAACTTAGATATGTCTATTTTAGCAAGATAATCTATACTTACTAATTAAGTAATATAATTACTGTAATAATTAAAGGTATAATATAGTATATTATTTTAAAAGTTATTTATAAAGAATACATATAAAAGCTACCAAATTGTTACACACAAATCTGTGGCAGATACTATAAGGTATATCAGGTCCACTACTTTTCCCTGTGTTCTCTATAGTACAAACTAAAAAGTTACAATATTAAACTTCATAGCGCCCCTTACTGGTAGGAATGATCATGTGACCAGTTATTGCCCAAAGACCCATAAGGAGGAGTGTCAGGGGCCTGTGCTTTCTTCTTCCTTTTCTTTCCTGTGTGAGGAGATAGGTGAAGCTGCAGCCATCACCAGCAAGGATGCTACCCCTGAGGTTAAAAGGGGCCTATGTCCAGAATGGCACTAGGCAGAATGGCACTGGGGAACACTGTACCTATCATAGATGGCTGCCTCATACTTCTCGTGTGTGTGTGTGTGTGTGGGGGGGGGGCGTGAACATGTTTCAACAAAAGGTTTTCCTTTGTACTTATTAAAAAATTAATTCAAACTCCTATTGTTTAGCCTTACAGTTCAAAGTATATAGCCAGTTGAGGGTCAGTGCTTATTATTTAGTCTTAATCTAATTAAATAAAGGCTATCTGTTATGTAGCTTACTGAGAAGTTTCAGAGAGTCATTTCCATAAATCATTTAACAAAATATGAAATGCCTACCCTCCCCCCCAAATTCCTAGTAGTGAGATGCATAGAGTGATTTTTTAAAAAAAATATTTTCCTTTCTCTCAGAAGCTGTGATTCACTGGTTCTGGCTGTTTATGGTACACCAAATATGACCTCTGTGTAATTTATTGAAACCCAGGCTCAATAACTTTAAATGCAGTTATCATCACAATGCTTCAAACAATGGTCAGCGGTCTGTGAAGATGCACTGCACTGTCTCATTAAACCAAAACCCCCAACAGTCTGAAATAAGCAATATATAACTCCCTTAAAATTAAATATGGTATCTTATAAAAATATGTGCAGTGCAGCTTGACCTTTGTGCTAATTAAACCTCCCTGGCAGCTGACTCTTCTACCACACGCACTTCCTTAAATAGTCTTGAATGTCAAATAACTTATTATTTACAAAGGCAGCGCTGTCAAAAACTCACAAGTACGCTCGCTATTTTCTTCCTGGATGATCTAGCTGTCTTCCATAGCAGGCTTTGTATTCTCGTAGCTTTGAATCTTTAAGGAAGATGTCAGAGTCAGGTAAAACTGTGAGAGCTAGAAATAAGATAACAGCAGGAGGGAGCAGACCAAGAAGGAGAGAGCTGGGTGTCCCTGAGGAGCGGCAGAGTCAGACTGCGGAGAAGAGGAAATGTGCCAGGCAATGGTGTTCTAGGTGTGGCCACAGGGTATGTGAGTCAGAATGGAGATTTGTGATGTTACAGTATGGAGGTGTGGACTGGAGGAGAGATGGGAATTGAATGCTTGGCAGTGCTTCATACCAGTTCTAGAATTATTCTTTCATTTATAGGCTTTGTGGATATTTATTAAACAATAGCCTTTTGCTAACTGCTGGGGACATTGTATTAATCAAGAGAGACGGAGTTGCTCCCCTAATGGAAGTTATGGTTAAGAACATCTAAGAACAAGAACAAAGGCAATTATCAGTTCAGGTCCAGTAACTAGAAGTGACATCCTGCAATGGGAGCATCTGAATAATGAATGAAAAACTCAGTAAGAGGGGAACTGATATGTGAGGGAGAAATTTAATAATTACAGAATATACTGTGTTTTTTATATTATTCTGTGTTGCCTCTAATACTATGACTCTCTGCTTTCTTGACTCATTATGATTCCTTGTTTATCTTCCTTCTAGACTGTGAGCAGTGCTCAATGAATATAGTCTATTGAATAATTGAATGAGTCAGCAAGGTCAAGGTAGAATGCTAACCAACTTCAGTGATATGCTAGTGAAAAACTCCTACAGCCTTCTTGGCTTGGACAGGACCTCCTGGCCTTGGACAGGAGAGGTCTCAGGATCTGGAGGATGAGAAGCCTGCACTGGGAGCTTGTCACCCAGCAACCATGTGAGATAACAGCAGCTGTGCCATTGAAAAGTAAATGTGATAGCTGTTTTCCAGATAGAAACAAGCTAAGCAAGGCCATACTTCTCTTGTGAAGTATAATTTTTCTCCCTTTCTTCTTCAGCAGTAGGACTGATCAAAATTAGGCTTGAGAGGCTGCAAACAGAAAGTCATATTAAGGTAAATTAATGTCAAGGTTATTCAAATAGACCCTGGACTGGGGTGTTCTGCGAGGCTGCTGCAAAGAGTCAATCTAGGAGACTTGGGCATCTTGCAATTACAATCAGTTCTAATCTAAACACAGAATTAAAAAAGGAAAGAGGAAAAAGAAAAGAGCTCTTCTAGTTTCAAGGAGTCTGGCCTTTGAAGCAGCTTTCTGAGAAGTATCATTTGAGGCTCTGATATCAAACCAGCAGTTTCATAAATGGCTGAGATTGTAGGTTAAATAAAGGAGTTCAATTTCTGATGAGTTTCACACCAGGGGACTGTCCCTACCACCCTTAGCAGTTTCCAAAATAGCAACACACACATGTTCCTCTTATCTGAGAGGAGCCGAAGTGCAGACAGGCTGACCTGAAGTGTTCATTAACAACAGCTGGAAATGGAAGAACTCATGTGCACATCTAACCTAGATTTTAGCTATTAATTTTGCATTCAATTTCCAAGCTGTTCTGCTTTCACAGTGCAACATTTATCTAGTCCAAAAAATCAAATACATTCAAATGACTTGTTTTTGTTTATTGTTTAATATATATTAGAATGTTCATACTAATGCCATAGGCTGCAAGAAGAGGCACTAGAATTAATGGAAATAGCAGAGAAAATGCACGTAAAGCTTTTAGCACAGTATCTGGCATACACCTGGCAGGCATTTGGTCAGTTTTTATGGTAATTGTAAAAACAAGAAGAGATTTTCATAGAGTGACTTGATTTTGAATTCTGGGGTCTGTTTCTTATCCTTTGTGTGACCTTGATAGACAGGTGTCCTTTTTCAAACTTGCCTTGGTTCCTTCATGTAGAACATAAAGCAAACAACTGAAAATACAAGGGAATTGAAAAATGTTAAACAGGTAAATACACACCTAAAGAAAGCTGTGTGGTGAGTTATTTTTAGCTACAAGAGCTAATAAAGACAACAAAGAATTAGTGAGAAAAATCAGTCATTAGAGAAAAAAAGATTAATTTATTTGCAAGCTATAAACAGTTGTGAACACATATGTACCTAATAAAATACTTTCAGTATAAAGTAGAAGTTATGAAAACTTCAGAGAGAAATTAACAAATATGTTGCCACCTCCACAGTGGGATATTTCGACAAATTATTCTCACTTATCAGAAGATCAAATGGGCAAAAAATTAGTTAAGATATCAAAGACTTGCATTATGTAATTAACAGGCTTAAGTCAATATTAGATTTTAAAATAACTTAATGTTTAAAACCAAATCATTATGGTGTGCATTTGTGAACCAGGGAGATGCTATAATTTATTACACTGGGACCCTAAACATAAACTGGTACTTACTTAGGTCAACTGGTCATACAGAGAATCTACTTATGTAGAATCTGCTATTTAACAATTAAAGAGCAGTCTTACTCAGCACACGCAGAATTAAGAAAATGACCATTTACTTGGCCACAAATCAAGAAACATTTTTGTAGAAAAATTATTATGACATCAGACCATTGTGTTTTCTGAACAAAATGTGATAAGTGTGGAAATCGTACATTAACATAGACATTTATAAACTGCTTTTAGGTAGACGGAAGAATTATAACAAAACTTAAAATAGTTACAACTCAATAAAGAATATAGAACAAATCAAAATAGGTGGGAAGCAGAAAAATAGATACGTTAAAGAAAAATTCTAAACTTACGTAGTAAAATTAGAAAAGAAGGAGTGAAAATGTAATGAGCTAAGTATGTATTGAAATTAAGAAATTGAAGGTGAAGAGCTGTATAAGCCCAGAGAAAGTAGAAGGGAGAGCTAAAATTGATGAAATAGGAAAGAGCCAAAATGGTTAGAAGAAACCCCAAAGCTGATTTTTTGAAAAATTTAAAAATAGAGGAAATTTGTGATATTGATCAAGAGGAAAGGAGAGAAGAGACAAAATGTTAAGAAAGTAAAAGATGACAGAAACAAAGTTATAAAAGCGATTATTACAACATAGAAAGGAGCATTATGACCAACTTTGTGACAAATTAAGGATTCTGTGATCCAATCTTGTCCTTCCATTATATGTAGTATTTATTATTGAAGCTAACATTTTTATGCTCATTTCAAGGTATTTTCACCTATTGATATGTAGATTGAATTGACACGTGTAAATATAATCACCACAAAAATGTTAGCTTCAAAAATAAATACCACATAGAATGTAGGGGCAAGTTTGGATCACAGAATCTTTCCTTATCCAATACCTGTCACAGTAAACAAAAATTAGTAAACCTAGGCTATTAATTTTCACTAAGTTTAACTTCATGTGATTAAAAAACTCCAAAGAGCAATAGATTTAAAAACGTGCTGTTTACTTTCTTTCACATAAAAGAATTCTGGTGGCTTCATGTAGCAGTCAGTGGCCCAGGCTTATCCCAGCTTTTGACTCCTTCCTACAGTATAACTCTGATTCTCATGTTCCAAGATAGTGGCTGTAGTTCTAACCATCACCCTTTTATATTAGGCCAGAATCAGAATGAAGCCACGTCCACAGCAATAGAACAAATGTTCTGCTAAGGAAGAAAGGGAGAAGATACCAAGTATACAGACAACCACCATTTTCTGATAGAGCCAAGCAATGAATTCACTAGCAGCAATCAAACAGGGAAAGTTTGAGTGCTGCTAGTGATTTCATAACATACGTTTTGGATGTAACGGATTCTAGCATGTATTGAAAAGTAACTGATTCTAATATGTTTCAGTTTAATCTTTATTTCCCTCTCTACCTCTCCAAGGTATGGAGAAGAAAAAGGATGAATTGAAAACATCCTGTGAATTCTTATTCACGTTTTGCAATGTAGGAAAAACAGATTAAGAGTAGGTGATTACGGAGTCCGAAGAAAATTACAGAAAAACTCCCTAAGAACAGACAAGAGTCTATGCCACTGGCAGGTCTTCAGACTCTCAGTGGAGGCTGGAAAAATCACCCAAGATCACTGTCTTCAGAGGAATGATCAAAAACCCATGTAGATTCTTCCACAGGAATGATATCTACACCTGAACCTGGTGAAATAAATTCTACTAAAACATGCAATCTTGAAAGAGAGAGCCGAGACTTCGCTCTTCAAAAAGGATTGCACTCAAACAAACGGGAGATTCTCTTTAACCTGCTCCCATCTTCAAAATGCCAGAAAGTACATCTAGTTCAGAGAAGATGCTGACCAGTCATGATGTAAAGTATGGGGGTGTCAAGGAATATTCATACACATTTTGTAGGGGAAAATAGAAATTTTGGCAAAGGCTGGAAGAAGAAAACATGTAGCTGAACAACTAAACAAAGTTTCTAAAGAAAAATAAAGAAATTGAAGTGTTTGTAGTAAGATATTATGGTAGTTCAGCTCAAGGTGTTAACAGCAGATATGATGGAAGAAGTCAAATTTGGGGGAATGTTGTGAACAGAGGTAGTGTGACTTTTCTCATGGAATAGATCTTGACCATGGGAAAGACAGAAAAAAAAAATCTTAGTTTTTTTTTATTTTGCCTGAATAGGTGATAGGATGTTACCATCATCTGAAATGTAAAAGGCAGCACGGAGAGCAGGTGTTTTATTTGTTTGTTTGTTTTGTTTTTTGGTTGATTAGAGTTTGGTTAGAGGTTAATCAAAAGGTTTGTTTTGGGCACATTAGGTTGGAAGTGTCTATGAGACATCCACATGCAATTTAATATGTGAGTTTCAATTTGGAGAGAGTGTTTTCGGGAGGAGGGAAAGATCAATTGCATTAAAAGCTACTGATGGTTCATGCAAAATAAAGATAAATAATTGACTGTGGGATTCAGAAGCATAGAGGTTGTTGACAAAAGTGTTTTCAGTGAAGTAGTAGGAGTGAAAATGTGATTGGAGTAAATTTAAGAAAAACGTGGAAAAAGCATTTGGAAACTAGGTGTAGTAATAATAATAACATATTTTAGTTGTGGGTGCCATTCTTAAATTTTTTTTAAGTGAGGAACAACCAACACTATCTAAAATTAATTGCTAGTGTTAACACAAAGATCCCATATATTAATGTCTTTTTTAAACTTTTTATATCTTTTTATAAAAACTCTTAATTAAGAAAGATATATTTGAAGTTCCATATAAGCTATTATCTGAAGATTAGAAGTTTTCTTAGATTTTTCTTCTGTGAAACATGGGTGAAATTAATAGCCTATATACATAATACCATTTATAAATTCATCTGGCTTACCTATTTATTTTTTATCTCTTTATATGCATAAAGAGATGTTACACTGTTTCTTTAACATTCACTTTTCTTTATAATTTACTGTGCTACTCCATGTTTAATGAAAACTTTTAAAAATAAAATCAGTAGAGTAATTATTCTTAAACAAAATTCTTGAAAAGAAAACTGCATGCAAATATCACACCAGAAAGGCAAAGCTCTATTATTACATTCTGCTAAGGAACCTACAGCTGAAGTTTGATTTCCTGTCCTCCCAACTCTTTTTTTTTTTTTGTAGCCCTGTCTGTCTCTTGGTTAACTCTCAGGGCCCAACCCAAAACACAGGCAAGGATGTGCTCCTGCATCAATGTTTCTGTATTTTAACTTGCAATAGCTAATGGCTAGTTGTTAGGTGATGGCTAAGCTCTGCAACTGCCAGAATATTTCACTGAAAAGGAAACTGATGCATATAAGTCATACTAAGTTTTAAATCCTTGATAAATGGCACCTAAATCTTTCAGATATATTTACAGAAGAGTTTTTTAAATTATAGATAAACATCTATGTTGGTGAAATTTCAGCAGAGATATTTTGAAACAGGAGACCTAGAAAGCGGGGACAGTAGAGCATTATTTATATTGAATTATTGATGTAAAAAATCAGCTGAGCTTAGAGGCCCCCTCCCTCTGTTATGTCTATGATGGTGCCACTAACACTTCACACATTTTCATATTGAAGTAACTGTGTCCAGAGCAAAAATAAATGTCACTGTATTTATACTTTTCGGTAGTGAATATGAATGTAAATTCAATTGTAGGCATCATTAAATGTACAGGCAAATCAACAGCATTATTTTGATATAAGGAAGCTGAGTATAATAAAAAAGTATGCTGCACATCTTTGAAAATTTAACACCAGTAAATTTTAAAGAAGAAAGAAAATAATTTATCTTCAAAATTTATTTTTGGAATATCCTAGAGGCTCACTATTCAAAATGTATCTATTATTCATAGTTGACTCATATAGAGTTAAGTGTTCAATGAAACTTTTCCTTGAAGTTTTTACTGCATATTTTGAGGGCAAATTGTGGCATGATACAGGCAGATTTTCCTTGGCTTAAAGATAACAATTTAGAGCCAATCAAGGACTAAAAAATGAGGTTTTAATAAAGGAAACATCATCATTTTATGTTATTCTTTGAATTCATTCATCTTATGTGCTATTAAAATAGTAATAGGAAAGTGATGCTTTTAGTTGTAAGCTTTTGTTAAGTTAGTTTGGGGACTGAGATTCTGTGATTTCACAAAATTGGACCATAGATAACCATTGTGTTACATTGCAGAGAAGATGCCAGGAGGTTTAAAGAAACACACCTTTTTTTTTTTTTTTTAATTTTAAAATATCTGATACATTATGTTTTCTGCAGTTTTTCTATATTCTAACTCAAAATTAAAAGGCTAATTGCAACCCTAATTAATAATCCCTTTTAAAAATTATATATCTATATATCTATTTCTTCTCGTTCATGTGAGCTAGGAACATAGTGCTTGGACTAAAAAAATAATATCTAACCTAAAAAATTGCCACAGAACCTTGTGAATTTAAACAAAATGAGCTTTCCAGGAAAACAATTTACTTGCCACCTGACATCTGTACTGAACACAATATATGAGTAAAGACATTGGACCATTTTTTAGGATACCCAACAGTTAGCTCTTGAGGGAGCACTATCTGAAGAAAGAAGGTTGAAAAAATACAGATGAACATGCTGGTGGCATTTCGAGATGCTTTAGAATTTGATGAAGGCAATTTTTTCCAGTCTACTATGGAGAATAAATTTTTAGTCCCAATGTCATAAGGACATTCTGGTGTGTGGAACTGAATTATAACTCTAAGCTCCACTCATGCTGAACTTTTGTGTATTCTTTATCTGCTCAGGCTGGCCATTAAACCCCTTTCCCACTAGGTTAGGCAGGCCATAAACAATGCATGTAAGATACTGACAAGCTTCAATAAAATTTTCAAATGAAGAGCTCATTTCCATATGCCATATATCATCAAATAAACATGCTTTTCCCATCACCCCCAAATCCAATCAGTGTCACATATTTCATGTGTTGTAGATTAAAAACAACCCAAATCCCTGAAAATAACATGAAAAAACTGTCAAAGAATTACTTGTTTTTGTATATCAGTATTATATACTGGGTACACAGTAGTTGAAATATGAAAATCACCAGTGATATCTGAGATATACCTGCAAAAACTCAAAGGACTAGCAGACCATACTTTAATCATGGAGATTCTGTCTTACCTATCTACCAGATTAAAACTCTAAGATTCTTATTATTTGTTGAAAATATAAACTATCATTCTTACATGATATAATTTATTCACTAATAATGTGTAATAATTTGGGGTGATCACATTCTAAACACTCATATTCTAGTCAATGATTAAAACTTAGTCCCAAATTAAAAATTCAATTGTCACATCAGAGAAATGCAACACAAATTTTTACAATTATAAGAAAAGAACATCTTGCTTAAAAAAGGGAGCATATTGCTTTTATATCATGTAGAGTTTTGAAGAATATAGCTTCTTCATTACATTTTTTAATAAATTAAGCTTTTAAAAATCAAAAGTATAAATGCAAATTTATGATGACTTATGATGCATTTTTTTTTCTCTCTGATTAAATTCTTAAAGACATTTTTGGTTTCCAGATGAGGATTTTTCAAATTTATCCTTGCTAGAAACCTTTTTCTTTCTTATGGTAATGGACCCATGTTTCTTGATTTTAAAATAAAGGAAAAAGTTTGGATACAGTGGCTCACACCTGTAATCTTAGCAAACACCCTGGGGTGCTAAGGCAGGAGGATCACTTGAGCTCAGGAGATCAAGACCAGCCTGAGGAAGAGTGAAACCCCATTTCTACCACACATAGAAAAATTAGCCAGGTGTCTCTCTCTAGTCCCAGCTACTTGGGAGGCTGAGACAGGAGAATTGCTTAAGCCAGGGAGTTTCAGGTTGCTGTGGCTCAGACCATGGCACTCTAGACTGAGCAA
>NW_003852397.1:16213500-16260390 GCF_000181295.1 Otolemur garnettii | reverse complement strand
ATATAAAATAAATAAATAAATGGGAAAAAAAAGGTCATTCTTATCTTGTCCTCATTTTCTAAGGGCATTATGGCTTGGTATCAACATAAAACCAATGACATATATTCTAAATTATTTAAAATTCAGATTATTTGTTTTTTTTTCTCAAGTGATGGGAATTGTTAAGATTGAATTAAAGATCCACTCCCCCTGCATTCCCAGGAATGATGATATAATAAAGGGCACAAGAAGGAAATTCTTTGTTCCCTTATATGTAAAACTTTATGAAATGAACATGTTTATTCATCAAGTTGTGTTCACTGAAAACTTAAGTACTAATTGACATCTCAAAAATTATCTAAATATTGCAGAATAAAAAAAAGTCATCAGAAATGTCTGTGGGATTACCACAGGGCAAGATTTAAAACAACTTATTTAAATTGGCAAACCCTCTCCACTAAAACATGCTCTGCCAAACATCCTTATTTACTTTTTCCTCTCTAAGAGATTTGTGAATTAATTACATCTGTTTACCATTCTTTTCCTGATGTGAATATTTAAATTGCATCACATTCCCAGTGTGCTTTTTAGTTACAGAAGTAAAAAAAACTCTGAAAAACTCTCTATATCTAATGTCTTGTCATTATAAACAAATAATATTTGCAAAGAACTGTGAAAAGTTAGATGGATAAAATGATGTTAATACATTGAGTTACAGAAGCAAGACACAGATAAAACAAGCAACATAACAACGAAGGGCATCTCTTAGGGTATCAGGGTAGGAGATGGACAAATAATAAACATTTAATTATTTTCATGTTTAATAAGGAATTAATCTTTTGGTTGCAGAAATTGAAGAATGGGTCATAAAAAAGAAATTAGAAAGCAGTCCTTGAAAGACATCTGAATCTGAAATATACTGAGTCATTGGAGAACTTTCCACCCTGGAAACATTAAAATTTGGATAATCAAGAACCATTTGGGCTGACTCAAAATGATGAATTTTTTAAGTGTTAAATTAGATAAGGTATGTTATGTGCTTTAGAGTTTTGAGTACATAGTAAATATTCTGTACATGTATTTTCTATCATATATATATATAAGACTGCAGATATAGTTCAGGATTTTGCTAGCAAGGGCAAAACTCTGGAGTTTCAATGTTACTCTTTAAGAACTAGAGGTATCTTTACCTCTCCCCATATACAGAAATTAGCTCAAAATGGATTAAAGACTTGAATGTGAGACCTGAAATTACAAAAATTCTAGAAGAAAACCTAAGAAAATCTCATCTGGACATTGGCTTAGGCAAAAAAAAAAAAAAAAAAAAATCTATGACTAATACCTCAAAGCAAATGCAATAAAACCAGAAATAAACACATGTGACTTCATTAAACTCTGTTCTTATCAACAGAGTAAATAGACAATCTCTAAAATGGGAGAAAATATTTACAAACTGTACATCTGACATAATCTGACAAAGAACTAATATGCAGAATTTACAAGGAACTCAAATAACAAGAAAAAATAACCCATTAGGAAATGGGCAAAGGACACTAAAAAGTGGACAAATAAACATTTTTTGAAAGTAAACATACAAATGGCCATCAAATATATGAAAACATGCTTAACATCACGAACATCAGAGAAACACAAATTAAACTACAATGAGATACCATCTTACTCTAGTCAGAATGGCCATTATTAAAAAGTAAAAAAAAATAAATAAAAACAATAAATGTTGGCATGGATGTTGTGAAAAGGCAACACTTATGTACTACAGGTGGGAACATAAATTAGTACAACTTGTATGGAAACAATTATGAAGATTTCTCAAAGAACTGAAGTAGATCTACCATTTGATCCAGCAATCCACTACAGGGGTGTAGGATGAAAAATAATCTAAATGGTACTTTATACACTAATCAGGTGAGGGCTATACAAAAAGCCCAGAGTTAACCCCTGTGTAATATATCCATGTAACAAATCTGGACATGTACCTCACAAATCTATGCAAATAATTTAACTAAAGAAATAGGAAACCATTATGCAACCATTAATGTATGCATTAATGCATTTATGGGGTACAATGTGCTAATTTTATATACAATTTGGAATGCTTACATCAAACTGGTTAAAATAGCATTCACCTCATTTACTTAATTATTGTTAAAACATTTATACTCTACACTTAATAGATTTGACATGTACCCTTGCAATATGCACCATAGGTGTGGTCCCACCGATTACCCTCCCTCCATCCAACTTCCTTCTTCCCCTCCCCCAGCTCTTCCCTCCTTCATCCTGGGCTATAGTTGTGTTTTATCATTCATATGGAAGTGTGGGTGATTATATATTGGTTTCATAATAGTACTGAGCACATTGGATACTTTTTCTTCCATTCTTAAAATACTTTACTAAGAAGAATATGTTCCAGCTCCATTCATGTAAATATAAAAGAGGTAAAGTCTCCATATTTTTTTAAAGCCTGAATAATATTCCATGGTATTAATTTACCACAATTTGTTAATCCATTCCACAAAATATTACTCCATTAATAACATTTGTTAATCCAAGTGTTAATCCTCTTGGGCTTCCTCCATGAATTGGCAATTATGAATTGGGCTGCAGTAGAGATTCTGGTGCAAATATCTTTGTTGTAAAGTGATTTTTGTCTTCTGTATACCTAGGAGAGGAATTGCAGGATTGAATAGCAGGTCTACTTTTAGATCCCAAAGCGTTCTCCACACTTCTTTCCAAAAGGAACATATTAGCTTGCATTCTCACCAGCAATGCAGATATGTTCCCTTTTCTCCACATCCATGCCAAAATTTGTAGTTTGGGGATTTTGTTATGTGGGCTGCTCTTACTGGAGTTAGATGATATCTCAAAGTGGTTTTCATTTACATTTCTCTGATGATTAAAAATGATGAGCATTTTCTCATGTGTCTGTAGGCCATCGCCTGTCTTTTTCAGAAAAGCTTCTGTTCAAGCTTCTTGCCCACAATGAAATGGGATAACTTGCTCTTTTCTTATTAATAAGTTTGAGTTCTCTGTGGATTCTGGTTATCAAACCTTTGTTAATCCATTCCACAAACCTTTGTCAGAAATATAACCTGCAAATATCCTCTCACATTCTGAGGGCTGTCTGTTTGCTTTACTTACTGTTTTCATGGCTGTGCAGAAGCTTTTTAGTTTGATCAGATCCCAGTAATGTATTTTTGGTATTGCTTCAATTACCCAAGAGGTCCTCCTCATAAAGTATTTTCCCAGGCCAATTTCTTCAAATGTTTCCCCTGTACTCTCTCCAAGTATCTTTATAGTTTCATGTCTTAAGTTTAAATCTTTTATCCAGTGAGAATCAATTATTGTTAATGGTGAAAGGTGTGTGTCTAGTTTCAGTCTTCTACAAGTTGCTAGCTAATTCACCCAGTGCCATTTGTTAAATAGGGAATCTTTCTTTCAATTTGTGTTTTTGATAGGCTTATCAAAGATCAAATGACAATAAGTGTCTGGGTTTATCTCTTGGTTCTCTATTCTGTTCCATCCATCTATCTCTCTATTTTTGTGCCAGTATCATGCTGTTTTGATCACTATAGATTTATAGTATAGATTGAAGTCTGGTAGCTTGATTCCTCTTGATTTGTTTTTATTTCTGAGTAATGTCTTGGCTATTTGAGGTTTTTTTCTGATTCTATATAAAACAAAGTACTATTTTTTCCAGGTCTTGAAAGTATGAGAGTGGTGCTTTAATAGGGATTGCATTAAATCTGTAGATTGCTTTGGGTAGTATGAACATTTTGACAATATTGATTCTTCTCAGCCATGAGCATGGTATGTTTTTCCACTTGTTAACATCTTCAGCTGTCTCTTTCCCCTGAGTTTCATAGTTCTCTTTATACAGATCTTTCATGTCCTTTGTTAGGTAAATTCCCAGATATTTCATCTTTTTTGGCACTACTGTAAAAGGAATAGAGCAGGGATGTTGGGTTTGGTTGGGTTTTTGTTGGGTTTTATTGCCTTGTCTATATTGTCAGCTTGACTATTGTTGGTATATATAAAAGCTACTGATTTGTGAGCATTGATTTTTGTCCCGAGATGCTGTTGTATTCCTTGATTACTTCTAAGAGTTTTGTAGTTGAGTCCCTGAGATTTTCCAGGTATAGGATCATATCATCTGTGAATTGTGAGAGTTTGATCTCCTCGGACCCTATTTAAATATCCTTGATCACCTTCTTTGGCCTGATTGTGATGGCTAAGACTTCCATTACTATGTTGAATAGCAGTGGAGATAGTGGATATCCTTGCTTAGTACCTGATGGGAGTGGAAATGTTTTCAATTTTACTCTATTGAATATGATATTGGCAGTGGGTTTGCTGTATATGGCTTCTATCAGTTTAAGAAATGTCCCTTCTATGCCTATTTTCTTAAGTGTTCTGATCATGAAAGGATGCTAGATACTATCAAAGGCCTTTTCTGCATCAATTGATAGAATCATATGGTCTTAGTTTTTTATTTTGTTTAGGTTATATATTATATTTCTAGACTTACATATGTTGAACCAACCTTGAGACCCTGAGATATAACCCTCTTGGTCATGGTGTATAATTTGTTTGATGTGTAGCTGGATTCTGTTTGCTAGGATCTTATTGAATATTTTTTCATCTATATTAATTAAAGATATTGGTCTATAATTTTCTTTCATCGTTGGGTCTTTTCCTTGTTTGGGGATCAGGGTGATATTTGCTTTGTAGAATGTGTTAGGAAGTATTCTTTTTCTGTTTTTGGAAAAGCTTATTTAACATAGGTACTAGTTCCTCTTTAAAGGTTTGGTAGAATTCTGATGTAAAGCCATCTTGTCCCAGACTTTTCTTTTTTGGGGAGATATTGTATAGTTGTTGCTATTTCAGTACTTGATATAGGTCTATTCAACATTTCTAATTCTTTCTGGCTGAGTCAAGGAAGGTGGAATGTTTCCAGGTATTGCTCTATTTCATCCAGATTTTCATATTTCTGAGAATAGAGTTTTTTATAGTATTCATTAAGGATTTTTTGAATTTGTGAGGTGTCTATTGTTATTTTGCCTTTATCATTTCTGATTGATGATATTAGGGATTTTACTTTTCTGTTTCTGGTTAGGTTAGCCAAAGGTTTATCAATTTTGCTAATCTTTAAAAAAAACAACTTTCTGATTTGTTGATCCTTTGAATGATTCTTTCGTTTTCAATTTCATTTAATTCTGCTATAATTTTGGTTATTTCTTTTCTTCTGCTGGGTTTGGGGTTTGAATGTTCTTCCTTTTCCAGTTGCTTGAGAAAGCCCATTCAGTTATTGACTTCTTTTCTTTCCATTATCTTGAGGAAGGCTTGCAATGCTATAAATTTCTCTCTTAGGACTGCCTTTGCAGTATCCCAGTGGTTCTGATAATTCATGTCTTCATTGTTGTTTTGTTCTAAAAACTTGGTAATTTCCTTCTTAATCTTGTCTATGACCCAGCTATCATTCAACGTAAGGATATTTAGTTTCCATATCTTTGTTTGAGTACGAAGATTCCTGATGTTGTTGAGTTCAACTTTTATTCTGTGATGGTCCAAGAAAATATAAGGAATAATTTCTATTCTTTTAAATTTGTTGAGGTTAGACTTGTGGCCTAAGATGTGATAAATTTTGAAGGTTGTTCCATGAGCTAAGGAGAAGAATGTGTATTCAGTTTTGTTAGGATGAAATGTTCTGTAGATGCCTGTTAAGTCCATATGTGGTAGGGTCAAGTTTAAGTCCACTATTTCTTTTTTAGTTTATTCTTGGAGGATCTATCCAGTACTGCCAAAGAGGTGTTAAAATCTCTGACTATTGTGGTACAGGAAGATATCAAATTGTTCATATCTGTTAGGGTCTCCTTTATAAATTGAGGAACATTCTGGATGGGAGTATACATATTAATAATTGAAATCTTTTCATGTTGAGTGTTTCCATTGAGAAATATGAAGTGACCGTCCTGATCTTTCCTTATCTTTGTTGGTTTAAAATCTATTGTATCTATGAATAAAATTGTAACCCCTGCTTTTTTGTGATTTCCATTTGCCTGAATTATAGATGTCCTTCCCTTCACCATGAATCTATTTGTATACTTTAAAGTAAGATGATATTCTTGTATGCAGCAGATATCTGGTCTGAGTTTATGCATCCAGTCAGCCAGCCAGTGCCTTTTTAGAGGAAAATTTACACCGTTCACATTAATTGAGAGAATTGATAAGCCTGGTAGTGTTTTGGCTGTCAAGTTTTTCGAATGTCCAGGGGACATTTTTAATAATTTCACCACTGTGGATGTTGGTTTTTTTTTTTAATTAAATTATAGCTGTGTATATTAATGCAGTCATGGGGTACAGTGTGCTGGTTTTATATGCAATTTGAAATACTTTCATCAAACTGGTTAACATAGCCTTCATGGCATCCTCTTAGTTATTGTTTTAAGACATTTATATTCTACATTTAGAAAGATTCACATATACCCCTGTAAGATGAACCATAGGTATAGTCCCACCAAACGCCCTCCCTGCACTCATCCCCCCCTTTTCCTCTTTCCCCATATTCTTGGGCTATAATTGGGTTATCTTTCATATGAAAGCTATAAATTAGTTTCATAGTAGGACTGAGTACATTGGATACTTTTTCTTCCATTCCTGAGATACTTTGCTAAGAAGAATATGTTCCAGCTCCATCCATGTAAACATGAAGGAGGTAAAGACTCCATCTTTCTTTAAGGCTGCATAATATTCCATAGTGTACATATACCACAATTTATTGATCCATTCATGGGTTGATGGGTAAAAAATATGGAATGCGTCACGAATTTGAGTGTCATCCTTTCACAAGAGCCATGCTAATCTTCTCTGTATAGTTCCAATTTTAGTATATGTGCTGCTGAAGTGAGCATGGATGTTGGATTTTGTTCAAAAATCTCTGTGTGAGTTTACTTTGGTGGTAGAGCATTGTGCTGGTCATTGTGGAACATGGGTCTGAGAATATCCTGGAAATCTGGTTTAGTTATGGCAAATTTCTTCAACATGTGTATGTCATTAAAGTATTTGATTTCTCCATCACTAATACAACTCAGTTTAGCTGGATGAAGGATCTTAGACTGAAAGTTGTTTTGTTTTAGGAGATTAAAAGTTGATGACCATCCTCTTCTGGCTTGAAAAGTTTCAGCTGAGAGATTTGCAATCATTATAATATTCTTCCCCTTGTAGGTTATGATTTTCTTACTTCTGCTTGCAGAATTTTCTTCTTCATCTTACTTTGGCAAAGTTAATCACAATGTGTCTAGGAGATGCTTTATTTGGATTGAGTCATGCTGGGATTCTGAAACTGTCTGCTATCTGAATTTTAGTATCTCTTGCCATGCTGGGGAAGTTATCCATTCTGTCTTGGAGTAGACCATCAGGGCCTTTAGGACCATCCTCTTCTCCTTCAGGGCTTTCTGAAAGTGAATGTTCTCTCTTTTGTCATGGTCCCATGACTCTCTCAGGGAATGATTTATTTTTGCTCTACACTTCTCTTTCTCTTTGAG
Organism: Otolemur garnettii; assembly: GCF_000181295.1. Taxonomy (NCBI): domain Eukaryota; kingdom Metazoa; phylum Chordata; class Mammalia; order Primates; family Galagidae; genus Otolemur; species Otolemur garnettii. Next base: position 16,252,846 of record NW_003852397.1, on the reverse strand, counting down.
TGCTTGGAAGCATTCAAAAGCTTTGTCTTCAATGTCAGACATTTTTCTTCTGCCTGCTCCATTCTGTTACTGAGGGAGTCTACTGTATTTCTCAGTTCTTTGAGGTCTGCAATTTCTTGCCTCCCTGTGTCTAAATCTTCAGAGATTTTGTCTTTGAATTCATTGATTTCTTGATTATTAATATTGATAATCAATTTCTTGATTCATTGATTTCTTCTTAAATTTCTAATTCCAACTTCCATTCTATTAATCTTATTTGCCATCCATATTCTGAACTTGATTTCTGACATCTCAGCCATTTGTTTATGAATGGCATCTTCTATTGTATCTCCTTTGTTGTTCCTTGGGGGAATTGATCTACTCTGATTAGTCATGTTGCCAGAGTTTTTCTGCTGATTCTGCTCCATGATTATTTTTCACAGCTTGGCTGGAGAAGCTGGTAAGGTGAAATTGAATTGAGGGCTCCTGAAGTTGTAATTAACCAGTCATTTACCAAAGTTGGGACTGGTGACTGTAGATGGCTTTTCACATGTCTTGCTCAGTGCTGTAGCCTGAGGTTCTGAGGACCTGCTTGGTTTGATGGGACTAGGTGGCTCTGTCTTGTTTTCAGCTAGTCTCTATCTAATTCTAGTGAATCAGTGGCTTTGGGCTGAAATCTCAGCTGTGGAGAAATACAAGCAACTAAGACACTCCGCCCCCCAAGGGCAACAACTGGAACAGGATAGTCAGATCCTCCCTCTACAACACAATCAGATCTCAACCTTGGAGGGTCCCTGAGGGACCAGCCCAGGTCAAGATTCCAAACCAGTTGTCCCAGTCAGCACAATTACTGATCAAGCGGGAGAGATCAAATACTCTCCAGCTATTAAACAGCAGGAGTCCACTGGCAGCTAAATGTGACTTACTCCAATACTCTGTGGAGCCAGAGAGGCCCGTCAAGCAAAAGAGTTAGTCCAGGGGAGCTGGCACCTCCTTCTCCACCGTGTACCTCCTTCATGCTCAGTCACAGGGAACCTCACAGGGCTGCGTCCTAGTTCCCTCCAATAAGCAAATGCACCAGGGATTTGCGCCTGCCAGAGTCAAAGGAGGATCAATGTTTCCTCGGCCAGGCCTCCACATTCTTCCAGTAGCTGGCAGGGGGAGCTGAACCCTGTATCCCTCAGGTGCTTAATGAAAACTAGGGAGTGTTCCACTTGAGTTTGTTCCAAGCCAGGGGTTAATGATGCAGCAAGTGTTTGTCTCCCTCAGAGACCATGCCCCTGCCCCAGCCGCACTGCTCCTCTGGTACCTAGGCTCCTCTGGCTCCCTCTGGCAGTCCACATAATTGGGGAGGTGAGTCTCTAAAATTTGACCCCTGCAGGATTGTACTACTAATGCTGCTATGTGACAGGTGCCACTCTCTTAGGGGAGGAAATTGACTCTTATCCTCTTTGGGATGGGTTTTGTACCTGAATGACATGCAGTTATCAATCTTCTTTCTCAATTCAGTTCCCAACCTTCACCTTTATTGGGTTCTTTCTGGCCATTATCTCTCCCTCTGGATGGGAACTTCTCTTGAAAGCTGGGTCTAGTCAGCCATCTTCCCTTCCCTTCCCTCCAGAACCATTATGGTTTTTGAACAATGAGTAGATATGTAAAAAATGGGTATCAGGAAAATTAAATTATCCTGCTGTGCTGTTGCAATACAGTGGTCAAGACTCGATGGAGATGAGAACATGAACAGGGATTGCAGCTGAGGGAATGCGGAACAAATGCTGGAGACATTTGAATGTCATGGAAAGGTAGCCAATTTAGTAAATATTTATAGCATCTGCTGCAGAAGCCCTGTTCATTCTAGATCCTGGAGATAAAATAATGAGAAGGATATCTTTTTTCTCAAAATTCCTATGTAACTACAATAATGTACACCCTAAGTCAAATTACTTCTGCTTCAGGTTTTCCATCTGTAAAATGGGAACAGAAAGAGACTCTTTCTTGTAGGGCTACTGCAAGAATTAAGTAAATTATCTAGGAAAGAACTCTGGATAAAACTTTGGAGATTCATATATATATCCATATGTATATATATGTATTTGTAGCTTTTATTTTTATTGTTACAGAAAAAATGTGGGTACAGATAAGGCAGAAAAGTCCCCAGAAGAGAAAATCAGAAATGATTAGAAATGAAGAATTCAGATGCCACAATGCAAATGCTAAAGCTAGAGTGATAATAAGGGTCAGTGGTGGAAATGCCTTACAGAAGTGGGGGTAAGAAATAGAAAATTAAAGGGAGACTTGAAACACATCAAATGGTCTAATGCACTTGGCAGCTGGCCACTTTGTGAAAATGCATTTTCAAGCTATTGGTTCAATCCCCAAACACACTCAGGAAACTCTTAGTCACTGTTGCCCACAGTGTGTCATTATCTGGAGACTGTAGAGCCTATTCTTGAAGAGCACTTAGGTTTGTTAAAGTTTCTCCCTGGTCAAATACCAATAATAAAAAGTTATATCCTTAGGTCTTAAATTTTATGCTAGAATCTCTGGCTATAAGACTTACCAAGAGCACCTAAATATTTCCCTTTGCTTGATTAAACTTCTGACAGCGTTCTTTCTGATTGTAGTTGCTGATCCTTTTCGTAGAGCATTACTTTAGAAAATTTGTAATTGGAAATTCTTTCTCTGCCCCTCTGAGATGTATGTAAATTGGTTTAAGAACCTCTTGCCAGTTTTATTTTTCTCTCAGTTACTGTGTGAGGGAGAGAGCCTAATTTCAGTAGGTGCCTTATTCCCAGTTGTAAAACTACTTCCTGTCATGAAGATACAAAAAAATTTACTTTTCCTTTGGGTAAAGCCAATTAGTAAACACAGATGGATGGCTTGTCTTCAGTCTCACCATCTCAGTGGTTAAATATCCACCTGATGTTTGTTTCAGTGGAGTTGAGTTTAGAGTGTAGTTCTGTTCTCTCCCTCCTGTAGCCATAGCCTTGAATAAAATCTTTCTACCTGTTTAACTTTTTCTGATGAAATGTTTGCTTTGACAGACTTTATGTGCTCTCATCTAATATCTGATATCCTCTGACACCTCATAGTTATTCAAGTCCCTTTGAAACTGAACATTGTAAACAATTATTAATCAAGACTGTAGAATTGGTAACACTTCAGGCATAACTTTCCCAATAAGAAGTGATGAAAATAAACCCAGAGTCCTAGAGCACTGAACTTTTGGAAAATTACTAATATGCATATTTTAAAAAACAATTCCCTAAGACTCGATAACTATGTATTTATTTATTATAACAATACTTTCTTCAAATTTATCTTTTTATTGTCCAATTATTCATAGCATGCCTTTATATGCATATATTCAGAAAGAAAATTGTCTCTTCACTTTTTCTTTCTTTTTTTTTTTTTTTACTTGTGTTTAGTTTAGTTTAACTGATATATTAGTTTATCAAACCTTTTATTGGGCATCATGAAGATTGAAAACTTATTGATTAACTGAATTTTTTCCACCTAGTGTTTAAGGAAACAGTTATATGTTTCTGCTAGTCCATTGGAAAATCTATACTGTTAGACTGTCTTGAAAATGTTCTTCTCTTAGCAGCTGAATCATTTCCTTTGCAACCTGATCATTTATTTTGATGATTGATATCACAGTGGCATGTGAATTTAGTAGATCTTATAATATAAATCTGTCACTGGCATGCTGCATCTTGTCTGCACACTGTAGTTTAGTACATTTAATGTTCACAGAGCATTGTTAATTAATTTTCAGAAGTTGTTTTTACCATTTTGTTTTTATGATGCAATGTTTTCTGTTCTTTGAGCTATTTGCACATTTATGTATTTCACTGCCACATTTCCATTTTGAAGAGATGCATCTTAGTCTCTGAATATCTGTGCCCTCTGTTTGCTGTTGTTTTTGTAGTTAACAAGATTAGGCTGTTCTGAACTTGCATAAACAAAGATAGTAGAAAATAAGAGTCACCAACAAACTTTTTCTCCAAATATGTGTTTTTCTTTGAGTCTTTGCTCTATTAGTGGCTTCATTTGTAAAGAGTTTGGAGATCACTTAGACCTGCCATTCGATCCTTCAATTCTTCTACTAAAATTACCAATTAATCCTCCTATTTTTCTACTAGGTATATATCCAGAAGACCAAAAATCACTTTATAACAAAGACAATTGCACCAGAATGTTTATTGCAGCCCAATTCATAATTGCTAAGTCATAAAAGAAGCCCAAGTGCCCATTGACCCTTGAATGGATTAATAAATTGTGGTATATGTACACCATGGAATATGGAACCTTCAAAGAAGATGGAGACTTTACCTCTTTTATGTTTACATGGATGGAGCTGAAACATATTCTTCTTAGCAAAGTATTTCAAGAATGCAAGAAAAATTATCTAATGTACTTAGCCTTACTATGAAACCAATTTATGAACACCTTCACTTCCATGAATGCATAACCCAACTACAGCCCAAGATGAAGGGAAAAGAGGAGCGGGAGGGGAAGGGAGGGGGGAGGATGGGTAGTAGGAGTGTAAATAGTGGGACCATACCTATGGTGCATTTTACAAAGGTTCATGTTAAATCTACTAAGTGTAGAATATAAATGTCTTAACACAATAACTAAGGAGATGTGGTGAAGGCTATGTTAACCAGTTTTATGAAAGTATTTCAAATTGTATATAAAACCAGCACATTATACCTCATAATTGCATTATTGTACACAGCTATGATTTAATAAAAAAAAAAAAATAGCCAGGCATTGTGGCAGGCGCCTGCAGTTCCAGTTTCTTGGGAGGCTAAGGCAAGAGGATCACTTGAGCCCAAGAGTTTGAGGTTGATGCGAGCTATGATGCCATGGCACTCTATCAAGAGGCAATGAAGTGAGACTCTGTCTCAAAAAAGAAAAAAAGAAGAAGTGGCTTCGTTTTTTTTCCTCCTATAAAGTAAAGGAAGGAAAAAATGATCATTGCTGTTACAACATTTCAACATCAAATAGGTTCTGTTCCTGACCTTCATTGGCTATTAGCTATATGACCTCAGAAAATTCCAAAGTTTTCAGTATGAGTTTATTTATGAAGGAAAAAATTGATGAAGTCATTTATATTGAACATGTAGCAATAGGGCTAGGCCCTCAAAAATGTTAATTCTGCCTTTTGGGGGAAAGAGGTAACTAGAACCTGTGAGAAAATTATTAAATGGTCTTATCTCCAAGTTGCTCAGCCATCTCCATCCTGAAATTAATGATGAAAAACTGATGCAGCAATGAAAAGTTGGTTACCCAAGTTTGAGAGTGTGTCGAATGACAAAGGTATGTTAGCTTCACCTCTACCCAACAAGTATATGACTTGTAACACAGCACCGAATCGATGACTGTGTCACCATTAAATATCAGTTGTCACAATGAGTTCATTACACAGTTCCCCAGGGAACACCTGAAGCTGTGAAACCTTTGGCAGGTCAGAAGCAGCTCCCTCCTGAGCAGGATTTTGGCTGAAAGAAAGGAAACACTGTCACTCCTCTGAATAGAAATGACACACACTGAATTACTTTAACCAAGACCGCCAGGCCAGCATAATCGAGTGAGGACATGTGTCATCATCACTCCTGGAAAATTAACCACAGCTACACAATTCTGTGACCAAGAGCAAGCTACTCACTCTCTAGAGAATATTTTGGAAAACATAATTGCCATTCTAAGTATTGTAACTATTTTTTCCCAAAAAAGGAGAATTAGAATAAAAACTTTACAAATTTATGGGAGAGATGATGAATATTTAGAATGGCCAATTATTAATCATAGCCTTTCCTTTTATTTTCATTATTTTCTTAGGTGTCATACTGCCCAAATAATGTTTTCTTCCTTTATTTGGTTATGTTGTGTTATCTTTTTATATATTCTGCCCAAGTAATATGTTTTCTTCCTTTATTTGGTTACGTTGTATTATCTTTTTATGTATTCTGATTTTCTTATATTTTATGAAAATTTATATGTTCTTAAGGAATATTTGTAATTTCCTTTTCTTTAATGACTAATATTTTGCTGTTAGTTTAAACTGGCTTTCTCCATTTTCTGAAAGTATGTCCATTTTTTTTTTTTATCTTAGAAATTAATGAGGTACATATGATAAGCCACATAGTTTGCTTTTGGAAGGTTAAAGTTGGTGTTTAAGTGTGTCCTTAGGAAGTGTGCAATACATGTAAAATGTATGTGTTAGGTGGGAATTTACCCAAACCTTTTCCTCTTCCTTCCCTACTTGATTTTCATTGAGTTTTTCTCTCATATAAACATGTAAGTGTTAATCTACTAGTTCCAATTTAGTACTGAGTACGTATGATAACTTGTTTTTCTATTCTTGTGATACTTCCTTTAGGAGAATGTTCTCTAATTCCATCCAGGTTGTTACAAAAGATACAGAATCTCCATCTATTTTATGACTGAATAATATTCCATGTTATGCATATTACAAAAAGTATTAATCTACTCATGTATTGAAGGGCACTCATGTATTAAGGGTTGTTTCTACATCTTTGCAATTGTGAATTAAGCTTCTATAAATACTTGAGTGCAAGTGTCTTCATGATAAAACATCTTTTTTTCTTTAGGGTATGTACCCATCAGTGAGATTGCTGTATCTAATGGTCAGTCTGCTTTTAGTTCTTTTAGGAATCTCCATACTACTTTCTATAGAGGATGTACTGGTTTGCAGTAGCATCAACAATGTATGAATGTTCCTTTCTTTCTACATCCATGCTAGCATCTGTTTCTTTGGGACCTTAAGATGCATGCCATTCTCACTAGGGTTAGGTGATATCTCCTTGTGGTTTCGATTTGCCTTTCTCTGATGATTAGGAAGAATGAGCATTTTCCCATGTGTTTGTTGGCCATTAATCACCATTATAAGAAGGGTTTCTGTTCATGTCTCTTGGCCAGTTTTTAACAGGATCATTTGAAATGTTCTTGTTGATTTGCTGGATTCTTTGTAGACTCTGGTTAGTAGTGCTTTATTGAGTGTGTAGCATGCAAATATCTTCTCCCATTTGGTAGACTGCCTCTTTGCTTTGTTGATTGCGTCCCATTCATGTCCCATTTTAACTTGATCATGTTCCATTCATTTGTTTTTCTTGTTGCTGAGATTACTTTTGAGATTTTCTTCATAAATTATCTCCCAGGCTGATATAATTAAGAATTTTTCCCTTAATTTCTTCTAGATTTTTTTTTATACTTTCATGTCTTATGTTAAATCTTTTATCCATCATGAGTGAATTTTTGTGAGCAGTGAGAGGTTTGGGTCTTGTTTCAATCTTTTACATGGCAGCTAACCATTCTTCTAACACTATTTATTGAGTAGGGATTCTTTCCCCCACTGTACGCTTTTGTTTGCCTTGTCAAAGATTGGATGGCAATATGAGGTTGGTTTCACCTCTAGGTTGGCTTTTCTGTCCCATAGGTTCGTGTCTTTAATTTTCGTGCAGGTACCATGCTTTTTTCATCACTATCAACTTGTAATATGACCTTGAAGTCTGGTAAAATGATGCCTCTGGATTTGTTTTTATTTTGTAAAATTATATTTGTTTTTTTCTTTCTGATTCCATGCAAAATGTAGAACTATATTTTAATATCTGCAAAATATGATATTGGTATTTTAGTGAGGATTACATTGAATCTGTAGATTACTTTGGGTAGTACATATATTTTAACCCTGTTAATTCTTCTGAATCACGAGCATGATATGTTCTATCTGTCAACATCCTTTGCTATTTCTTCTGTTTTGTAGTTCTCTCTATAGATACTCCTCACATCTTTGGTTAAAAACTTTACAGGGTATCAATGCTACTGTGAAGGGCGTTGTGTCTTTAATTTGATTCTCAGTATGACTGTTGTTGGTGTATATGAAAGCTACTCACTTGTGTATATCCTGATACATTACTCTATTTGTTTATTAATTCCAGGACTTTCTTGATTAAGTCCTTGGGATTTTCTAGGTATAAGATTATATCATCACCAAAGAGTGATGGTTTGGCCTCCTCTGTACCCATTTGGATATGCTTGACAAGCTTCTCTTGTCTGATTGCTTTGGCTAGGACTTCTAGCACTATGTTGAATAGTACCAGTGATAATGGACATCTTTGTATGGTTCCAGTTCTAAGCAAGAATAGTTTCAGATTTTTTCTATTCAATATGATATTGGCTGTTGCTTTGTCAGAGATGGCTTCCATCAATTTAAGAAATGTCCTATCTATGCCAATTTTCTTAAATATTCTTACTAAAAAAAGGGTGCCGAATTTTGTTAAATGTTTTCTCTGGATTTTTGAGAGTTTTATATGGTCTGTGTTCTTACTCCTCTTTATGTGGTGAATTACTTTTATATAGATTTGCTTATTTTGAACCAGCTTTGCATCTTTGGAATGAAGCCCACCTGGTTGTGATAATTATTTTTTGATGTACAGCTGAATTCTGTTTGCTAAGACTTTATTGAATATTTTTGCATCTATATTCATTAAAAATATTGGTGTGCAATTTTCTTTTTCTGTTGTGTCCTTTCTTCATTTTGCTATTCGGGTGGTACTTGCTTTATAGGAGTCGGGGAGGGTCCTTCTTTTTCAATATTCTGGAATAGATTCTTCAATATGCTCTTCTTTGAAGGTTTGGTAGAATTCTGGTGTGAAACTGCCTGGTCCAAGACTTTTCCTCTGTTGGAAGATTTTTTATTGTGGGTTCAATTCTGGTGCTATATATTTGTCTCCTCAGGAGTTCTATTTTTTCCTGGTTGAGTCTAAGGAGGTAATGTGATTCCAGGAATTTGTCTATTTCCTCCACATTTTCAAATGCGAATAAGTGATGATAATTTGTATTTCCATGGTATCTTTTGCTGTTTCCCTTTTATGTTTCTGATTTTTCTGATCTTATTAGAAATTTTACTTTATTTTTCAGATTAATCTGGCGAAAGGCTTATCAATTTTTTTAATTTTTTTAAATTTCAAATTAACATGAGGGTACAAATTTTTAGGTTACATTGTTCTCACTTCCAAGGTAAAGTTCAAGTTGTAAATGAGCCTCTCACACAGGGTCATGCTGAACACCCTTACACTGTGTACATTAAGTGAGATCCCACCAAATTTTCTCTCTCGTCCCACCCATCTCTCTCCCACTCCCTTCACCTCACCCCCTCGGTAGATTATATTTGTGTTTTATCATTTGTATCAATGTGTAAGTATTTATATAATGGTTTCATGTTATATTGAGTACATTGGATTTTTCTTACATTCTTGAGATACTTTACTAAGAAGAATGTGTTTCAGCTTCATCCAATTAAACATAAAAGATGTATAGCCTTCAACTTTGTATGGCTAAATATTATTCCATGGTATACATATACCACAATTTGTTAATCCATTCATAGGTTGATGGGCACTTAGGTTGTTCCCATGACTTGGCAATTATGAATTGAGTTGCAATAAACATTCTGGTCAAATGTCTTTGTGGTAATATGATTTTTGTTCTTCTGGTTAGATACTTAGTAATGCAATTACAATATCAAATGGAAGGTCAACTTTTAGTTCTTTTAGAATTCTCCATACATCTTTCCATAAAGGTTGTATTAGTTTGCAATCCCACCAGCAGTGTAGAAGTGTTCCTTTCTGTCCACATCCATGCTAGCATCTGAAGTTTTGGAATTTTCTGATGTGGGGTAATCTTACTAAATTTAGGTGATATCTCAAAGTGGATTTGATTGGCATTTCTATAGATGATTAAAGATGATGAGCTTTTTGACAGAAGTAATTTTGAAACTTACAGCTAGGATGTTCCTGAAGTTAGGTTCTAACTGAAGTTAGGTTCTTGGAAATAGGAGCCCCCCTTTTTTAATAATTATATTTCAAAGAGATCATTACTAGGTCCTTGGGACTATAGAGCAACTTATTTAGCCTTTAAAAATATTTATGTAATTTTCTAAGAAACAAAGAAGATCTTACAATTGTAAATTTTCTAAAGTCAATATTTTAAGAAAAGGGAGAGGCTAAGGGCACTCTCTTCCTTCTTTTAACAGGAAAGATGAAGCATTTTATTTTCAATTTGTACTTGCCCTTCCAGTGTCCTCCTTGTATTACTTTAAAATAGTAACATTACGATTTTGTAACTATTTACATTGCTCATTCTACCTTTTCCTGAGCAAATTGCTGCTATCTAAATATTCAGAAGTACATAGCAAAGTAATTATCTATAACAAAGCAAAGTCCATAGCATAGCAAAGTTTATAGCTAAGTAATTTTTAGAATTTCTTCAGATATAGAATAAAGGATTACTTTTTTTTTTAAAAGTCAGTACATTATTTACCTTGGGAAATAACTTTTGAAAACGTTCTATCAATGGTGAAGGTTTAAACAGATTTTTGATTAACAGCATAAAATATTTTTCATAGTCATATATTAATTTTACAAATTATTATGATGCCTTTATTGCTTATATTTTCAAGTGATTGACTATCTGGGTGTTATTTTTTAGTTCCTTATAAAGTTTTACCCAATTCAATCCTAAGGAGTAGCTTAACTCTAAAGCCTGATAATCTAAATTTTTACTGGGGAGTTCTCCTTGAAAGCCTTTATAAATTTCTCCTGTTTTAGTATTATCACATTTATGTGAACATTTAAGACATTGGTAATTATTTCATCTTCCCAAATAAATTTTCCAGTGTGAAACACAGAGGAAGTATCTGTAACCATCATCTAGCATCAACATCTTATTATGAAGCATTCATGGGAAGGTACAAATTGAACTTCCAGGGCTTAATTTATATGACTTATTGTTTTAAGCCTTAAGGACAAACCCACCTATGGATCTTTATTTTTGCATTGAGCATATATCAATATTTATAAACACAGACTATTTTATTAGTCATCTAATTCATCATGAACAATGGAAATATGCTTTTGTTTACCTCTACACTGGAGCTGGAGAGCAATTGCACTCCTAATTAATTGAGGAATATTATACTTGTTTTTTGCAGTCTATCTTAAATGCCAGAATTCTGTTTGTCTTTAATCAACAGGTTTTTTTCCAACATCATCCTTTCAATCAAGTCAGTTAATAAAACATTGTGGTGTCACATTTAGGGTTTAACGTTTAGGGTGTCACTTTCAGTTCCTTAATGCATATTGATTACTTTCACTTTGTTATTATCAAAAATTAACAAAGACATGTTCTCCCATAGTTGTGAAGGGAGTAGAAAGTTGTCTTCCTTCAGCCACTATGTGCCTTGATATAGTGATTCTCTGGACACTGGCATACTTGTTCTGTTGAAGCTTGTCTTGCTGGTTGCAGATATCCACACAGTAGCCAGTGTGCATATCCATGTAGGGGACTCTAAACTGAAAATGTGCTTTGGGGTACTTCTGCAAAGTTCTAGGGAACAGGGAGAACAGGCTTTAAATGAATGATACAATCTGACAAGGAAGGTCATATGGATGACTAAGAGTCCTGGGTAGCTTCTCAGTGGCATTAGCTGTGCTGGCAATCCAAACAGAAACAAGAAAAATGTAAAAGACATGACATTTTGGCTTCCCTTCTTTTTGTGACATTCGTCATCTTATCACCTTGTTTGCCTTGTTCTAAATAACTTGAGCAGCTACTCTCCAGTCTGTCGCCTTCACATAGTGGCACAATCTTTTATCTAAGTTCTCAATTATTCTCTGATTAGGTTGCTTTATCATGTCGAATTTTATATTACAGAATGTGTGGGTGATAAAAGAGATTCTTAAAGGTGGAATCTGGGCTATGAGCCACCAGGCACACAAACCTGCATCTTCAAACTGAACAGATAATTCATTACCAGCTAAGGACTTTGTGCCCTTACTTCCCTTTACAGGGATATCCACCCTCACAAGAGACCCCTGTCTAACATATTATCACCTGCCCTTCCCCAATGTCATTTTGGGGTGGGGAAAGACAAGGACATGGAGGGGAAGAGGGAACTGGAACAGTACAGACAGGAAGAGGAAGGTTTTGTGAAAGGGAAGAACTTTTATCTCCCATAGTTTCTCTGCTATTTTTCTCAATCTTTTCTTCTGGCTATCCAAATTATTTTTAACATTTTTCCCTTAGAATAATAGTCATCCCAAGAGTACAAATAATTTATTTGTTTGAAATGAGGGCACAGAGAATCTGAAAATATGTTAATTAACCCACATCAAAAGAATTGTCCTCAGGCCACTCAAGACTGGATTCTCATAGACCCTCTCCAAATCTGACAGAAAGCAAGGGTTGCATGTGACATTCTTGTCTTCCTATATTTTCCAACACTGTGGTGATCCTGATTAGGTTTTAGAACCCATATTGCTCATACTTATTCATTAGTAAAATTGTGATTTGGGAAGGAGGTGTTATCTGGCTAGTATCCTAAAAGAGCTGGGAGCTGGAAGGGAGACATTTTACAATTTAGGGTCCCTTACTGGACAGTGGAGTGGTCCACCCATTTCAATGAAATGATGACACTTGTATGGCCTCAGTGGAGGTGGTCCATTTCAGATCAGGAGTGGGTGGAACAATTCCCCTTTTCCTTGTAAGTATGGTGCACTCTTCCTTTAATTCAGTTCCACAGGTTGAATCTCCTGCAAAGATCTTGCTTGTTTGGAAATAGTTACTAATTGTGAATCTTATGTTTATCCAAATACAATTATTTGTCTACACACAGAGGCTGACAAACTGCTCTTTTATCACTAATTCTAATAACCATCTCAGTAAAGGCCACCAAGGGCCCTGTTTATATGGAGTAACCAACTGGCTCAATTTCTTAACTGAGTATTAGTTTCTGGCTTTTCAATTAGCTAGACCATTTGGCCTTACTTTATTTTGGCCACCTGAGCTTCAGCCTGGACATTGCCTTCATTGCCACCAGTGAACTAGCTCAAACCCATGGCTCATCTGGTTTGTTATCCTTCTTTCAAGGAGTCACAGTCTTGTTTTATCTGAAACCCATTGTTTTGCTTATTTATGTTTCTGTTTTTCTAATTAAAGGTGGGAGGAAAAATCCAATTTCTGCAACTATATTTTGGTCAATGACTATAGATTTGATATTGATAGATATGTAATCTCAGTACTGTGAAGAAGAATTTTGTATAAAATAAATAGAATCATTATTTTCTCAGTGAATATATTTTTTGAAATTAATATAGAAAACCTCACAAAGTTTATTTAACAAAAGTCAGGATGCACAGTATTGCTATTGCTTGGATTGAAAGTTAACTTGTGTCTACTTACATATTTATAGAAGCTAATCTAAAAACATCATTTGCATAGTGTATTATTTAAATGCTGTGAAGAGCTGACTTGCTTGAAGAACTTGAAATCTAAAATATTTTTCAGTTTTTCCTCAGACCAATCCCCAAGAACTACAAGTGCATTACTTCACTACTCTGGGTGGCTAAATGTCTTCCATAATTAATGTAAATTAGGCTAAAAGGGGTGTTCATTAACTTTTGTGCAAGGGAGAACCTTCAGGGAAAAGTGCCTAAAAATGGACATAAGTAACATCCATGTCTTCAATAAATTATGAAACCCTGTGGATGTAGTCCATTCATCTTCATCTACCATCTTTTTGGTTAATATGAAAAACATTCAAAGAAAAAGCATCACTCAAAGGTAAACTAAAAGCCTACTTCAAAAGGAAGACAAATCTCTCCCTCTGTTACAGAACTACTTCTTAACATGATTTTTGGAACTCTGACTCTTAAGCTTAAGCAGAAATTCCAATGAAACTAAGTGATTATATTTTAATTGTAACCTACTTTTCCAACAGAGCAGATTGGCAGAACTCCATGCACTTAATAAGTAGCTATATCTCCTGAAATATATACATTCAGGCCAACCACGGTTACTGCACACACATTCAATGAATATTTCAAAGTAAAGGAGCTGGCTCTCTGGATAGGTTAAGTGAAGATCAATTTATATTCTTTCACTATTCTCCTGTAGTTTTTGAATGTGAAAGCAAAAATGGCATCATTTCTCACTATAAGTAGAAAAATCTAGATATTGCAACCCAGGTAATTTAAGATGTTTTCTCTATTCTTTCCTGTTCTTGAACATTATCAGACATGTGGCTTATACAGACATCTCACATTTTAGGTCACTTGGGGAGGAGTTCTTGGAAACAGATAATGTAGTATTTTCTCTCCTGTCAGGTTCAAACCAGCCTAGTTGTACTAACTCTTGGTGGGAGGGAGTGGCAGGCGGAAGGTTTCGTTAAGATTCAGTGGCCAATTAAATTCTTATGATTTCACAGTTTATTGTGAGGCTTTCACACACTGACAATCTTGCAAATATATTCAACACACACAGGCGGTAATGAGAGAGGGGGAGTGAACCACAGCAGCAGAGTAGCTCTGGCTCAGATCAGCACACAAACAAGTCCTTTTTTTTTTTTTTTTTTTTTTGGAACATCATCCATGGTGGTGAGGATGGGGTTCTGCTGCTCTTTTCCTAGCAGGGCTTCTGGGGGAAAAGGCCTCAGCACTCTCACAGGAAGAGAATCTATAGGCATGTAGGCCATAGTTGTTTCTTTGTGGTGTTTTTGGCCCTCTGCAGGAGCATCCAGAGCTGTTATCCATAGCTGCCTTTCTTCACTTCCTTGTCAGGTCTCAGGGGTACCTGGCTGTAGTGTCAGGTTGGGGCAGTTGCCTGCATCCTTTGTATGCTTTTGGCCAAAGAATGACCAGACTCACCAAAACCAAAGCAAGTATAAAACAAAGTTTATTGAGGAAGAGAAAGATAGGCATATGGAGCAAGAGCAAGATATTTTTATTGCAAATGACGAATGGCTCTGGTAATGGTCTGAGTTTTCCTTTTTATACTGTCTAGATAGGGTCTTCCATCATGGTTTGGAATTTACCATGGAACCACTCTGATGGACAGTTAACAACATAATTAACCGTAGGTTACTTTAGATCACTTTCCAAAGTCTATTGTGCCTAGAGCAACCTGGCCTTTGGTTTGGGGGATTCTCTGCATTCTTTTGCAGATTAGCAGGGGTCCCTCCTTCCCCCAGGTGTGACCTTTGCTCAGGATTAAGGTGGGGCAGCATCAAAATGGGACCTGCCCTGGTTCTTCCCAGGGAGCAGCAATTGCTCAAGATAGCACTGAGGCAAGGCACCCACTTGGTCTCTAGGCGAGTCTCTGGCTTCCCTTGCTATTCACATAATAAGAGCAGGTATCATCTTATTACCTCAGTCCACTACACATGTACTTCTCATTCTGAGGGGTAAGCAATTTCTTTGTAAACTGAGCTACATGTCAGAAGCGCCTACATTTTGAAGCACTTCAATCACAAAGTATTTTGTATATCACCTCTCGCATGCTGAACTGAAGTAGCCTCATGGGCTCCCTGACTCCTTTTTTCTTGTCTTCCAAATCACAGTAATAAAGTTAATTTCTTAAGTTCCTTTATCTGCCTAAAGTCTGGACCACTAAGTAATATTTTTTTTTCTTCCTCTCCTTGTTACCTCATTATTGCAGAAAAGAAGACCAATAATGTAGCCATACCTGCAGAGACCCTTTCACAAGATGATGTCTGCTTCTCAGGCTTATTCTAGTTCCAAAGAGAATGATTTACAAGTTAATCTGTCTCAAGATCCATTCATTCTCCCTAGTAATCACTTATTGCCCCAGAACAGAATCCTTTTGTTCCTCTTCTTATGACCTGTTTTGCCACCATAACCTGTTTTATTGGGATGGTATATAAGTTTGAACTCTGTTGAGAGTTAGTAATTAAGAAGGGACACTAAGAAAAGGGCTTGAAAGGGGGTAGGAGGAAAACTGGCCTGCTGAACCAGGAAGTCTGGGGGGCCCTTAACAGTGTGGGTATGAAGTAACTTAGGTAAATGAATGACCCATAGAAAGAGGCAATCAATGACCAATAAAAAAGGGCAATACTGCCTGGCAGTACAGAGTGGCCAATGACAGACTTGCAACCAGTTTTAAATGGAGAGAGTATTTATATCCCTGCATGTTTTTGCCTCTGTCTCTCTCACCTTCTCTCTTCCAGTGGAGGGACCATTTCTAACTCTTTTTGGAAGTGCTCTAAACTTTCCCTTTATTTTTCTTAAATAAAATCTCTCTTTGTTTGCCTGAAATGTGCAAGTAGGTTGCTTTTGATTTCTATCCACACTGCCTCTGCTGTTCTAGTTTTATTTCCAGTTTCCATTCTCTTTTGCTTTTGGATACTGCTGTGCCTCAGTTGAACTTTCTAGCTCAGCCTAGTAATCAAACCAAGTCAACTGGGTTTGGAGAACTGGGACCCTGAACTCCAACAGGAATCATTTTGTGGTTGTCCTTCGTGTACATGATAAGACATTTGTATGCCATCTTTTCCAATGAATCCACCTTTTGTGAGTGGATTAAAGAAAAACATGGAGAGGTCATCATGTTTAAGAGACTTGGGAAATGTTAGATTAAATGTATTTATTTATTAGAGAAACTTAAGTAAGTTTGAATCATGGTAAATATTCAAGTGGAAGAGTCTCATATATATTTTCTTCAAGTTCATTTGGCCCCATTACCTGTGTTTGGGAAGAACAGTTTGTGGATTCGGTTCTGTGGAATACCAATTTGAAAATAAATTTTCAAAACGTTTTTGAAAAACTTTTCCAATTTGTAATAAAAATACCTTTTTAAAATGACAAATTGGAGTAATTCATCATGCTATTTCTATAGCCTTTTGTTGATTCAAGAAGCTCTGTTTTTATAAATATTGTAATTTCTTCACTATATTTTATATATGAGAAAGCTGTTCTACCCTAAATAAGTTAGTGTCTTACTTCATGAACATTTCTTATAGGCTTTACTGGCAGACTATTACATTAGCATGATTAATACTAAATGTTTGCTATTAACATGGCTGCTTATATGTATAACCCTGGCAATCTCCTTTTACCTCTTTGCAACTGTTGTCATGTTGTAAGTCATTTTATTACAAGATTGGCTGAGAAGGGCAGAAATTCCTCTGCTTAGAAGATGCTTTTAATGCTTTCTGGTGAAATCTGATCACATCTCACTTTGCAGAAATCTGAAGCTTACCCTAAACTTATCAACTGTCATAGCACCATGGAATTACCTTTCCTTCTCCCAGAATAGCAGAATATGTGCAAAATCCTTCTGCTTTTAGGAAAGTCCTCATTTTTTTTCTTTTATGTGACATTTTTTAAATTTTTTTCTGCTTTGTAGCATTTGCTTTATTGACCTAAAAATCACTCCTGGACCTTGTACCTTTCTCTTAATCAACATCCTAACCCTTAAAGCTTGTAGTTCCTGCCTTCATTTATGAAAATTCTTCTAGACTGAGGACATACATATCCAAGTAAGGGGAGACTTGGAGAGCATATAGGTACCTGTTTCAATTTAATGTTATCTGCCATATAAAAGAATGAAACCAGATCTAATTTACAAAAAAATCAACTTATAATGTTAAAGACTTAAACATAAGACCAGAAACTATAAAACTTCTAAAAGAAAACTTAAGCAGAAATCTTTATGATATGGAGTTTGGTAATGATTTTATCAGTATGACATCAAAGGCGCAGGCAACGACAACAACAAAAATAAACAAACACTAAATCAAAATACAAACTTCAGCACAGCAAAGAAAACAATCAACAAAGTGAAAAAAATCTATGGAAAGGGAGAAAATATTTACAAACCATATATCTGATAAAAGATTAACTTCTAAGATGTATGAGGAACTCCTACAACTCAGTAGTAAAAACAACAAAAAATAATAACCAAGGTAAAAATGAACTAAGGACTTCATAGACATTTCTGCAAATATGATACATAAGAACATGTATATGAACAAATGCTCAACATCACTGGTCAATCAGGGAAATGCAAATCAAAGTCATGAGATATAACATCACACATGTTATTAACAAGATGGCTATTTTCCAAAAGACAAAATACAGTAGGGAAATTGGAGTTAAAAATAAGTTATTAGTATTTCAAAATAGCTAGAAAAAATAATGTAATATTTCCAATACAAAGAAAAGGTAAATATTTGAGGTGATGGATTTTCTAATTATCCTGACATGCTCATTATATGTTGTATACAGGTATCAAAATATCACATGTACCCCTCAAATATGTACCTCTATTTTATATCAATTGAAAAAGAATGTATGGATAGAAAACAAAAGAAGAATGCAAGATAAAGATAATACATAGTTATGCCCAACACTAAGGGAGTGATACAAATATAAATTTCTATAATAAGTAACATTTAAAAAGATTAAAACTTTATATCTGACTTTTATCCAAGTTAAAAGAGTTAAGGTGGAAATATCACTTCTATTTTATGTTACATTTAAGAAAATAATGAAAAATATAATATCAAAGAAATTTTATATCTCTCTGGCAAGTATAAAATTTAGGTTTTATTTGGGCCTTGATTCCAAGGGTTGTGTTACTTACTATGGGAAAATTAGACTGTCAACTAAAGATATAATTTTGTCTTTAATACCAGTACAGGTTTTCTGTTTTATCTTGGTTAAATCTCGGTAGGTGTATGTGTCTAAAAGTTTATATATTTCCTCTAGGTTTTTAAATTCAGTGGCATGTAGTTGTTCATAGTAGCTCATAGTAACAATCCTTTGTATTTCTGTTTATCCAATGTGATGTCTCATTTTTGTTTCAGACTTTATTTATCTGGATCTTATTTCTTCATATCTTGGTTAGTTTAATCAATGGGTTGTCATTTTTGTTAATCTTTTCAAAAACTGATGTTTGGGGGAATTTTTTGTATTATTCTTTAGTTTTAATCTGGTTTATTTTTATATTTATTTTTATTATATCTTTCCTACAAATTTGGGGTTTGGTTTCTTCTTGCTTTTCTAGTTCCTTGAGATGGAAAGTTATTTACTTGAAATCTGTCTAGTTTTTTGATGTAAGCATTTATTGTTATTAACTCCAATATTAATACTGCTCTTGCTGTGTCTGATAGATTTCATGTTTCCATTTATTTCAAGGAATTTTTACATTGCAATCTTAGTTTCTCCTTTCACCCAGTGGTCTTTCAGGAGCATGTTGTTTAATTTGCATGTATTTGTATAGTTTTGTATGTTCCTCTTTTTATTGTTGTCTAGTATTATTCCATTGCAGTCAGATAAAATGTTTTATGTAATTTTGATTTTTTTATACCTTTTTGAGACTTGTTTGATGTCTTAACATACATTCAATTTCAGAGAATATTCCATGACCTGAAAAAAAGAATATGTTTTACAGGTTCTGAGTGAAAGGGTCTGTAAATGTCCATTAGGCCCATTTGGTCTATGGTACAATTTGAACCCTACGTCTGGATGATCTGTCCAATGCCAAGAGTGGGACGTCCAAGTCCCCAACTAATACTATATTAGGGGTCTGTATCTCTCTTTATATTTATTAATATTTGCTTTATGTGTGGGTGTTTGGTGCGTTTACATTTATAATTTTTAAATTCTCTTCCTGAATTGCTCTCTTTATTTTTACATAATGTCATTTTTCTTTTTCTAAAGCTTTGACTTGAGGTCTGTTTTGTCTGATATAGGAACAGCTACTGCTGCTAACTTTTGGTTTAAGTTTGCATGGAAGATTTTTTCCATCTGTTCACTTTCAGTTTGTATGTGTCTTAGGTTGCTCTCTCCTTTTTTAAAAACCCATTAGGCCTATCTATATTTGTAGATGAGATATTAAATTTGTGTACATTCAGTGCCATTATCGATAGATGAGGATTTACTCCTATTACTGTATTGACTGTTTGCTGGTTGTTTTGCATAAACTTTCTTCCTTTCTTATTGTTTACTTTCGCAGTTGGATGGTTTTCTGTAGTGGTAGGTTTGATTCCTTTCTCTTTCTCCCTTGTGTATTGGCTCCACTAATGGTCTTTACACTTTCACATTTTTTTCATGAAGGTGGTAACTGTCTTTTTACTTTTAGAGGTAAGAGTTCCTTGAGCATGTCTTGTGAGGCCAGCCTAATAGTATTGAATTTCCTTAGTGTTTGAAGGTTTGTAAAATATTTTCTTTCCTTATTTCATTTCTGAAGGATACCTTTGCTGGATATAGTATATGAGGTGTCACCAAAGTAGCCTCAAAAGCTGTCATATGTAGGGAAAATGGGAAATTGTAGCTAAATACACCTTTAAAAAATATTCATTACAAAATTTTACAAAGAGGTAGTGAACATGTAGAGAATATTTTGTAAATACTTTATAAAATTTTGCAGTAAATATTTTGTATGTAAAGGTACATTTAGCTACAATTTCCCATTTTCCATACATATGGCAACTTTAGAGGCAACTTTGGGATACCCTGTGTGTGTATATGTGCGCATGTGTGTGTAATTTGCTGTCAGTTATTGTCTTTCACTACTTTTATTTTCTTTCACTACTTTGAACATATCATCCCATTCTGTCCTGGCTTGTAAGATTTCTGTTAGTTGAATGCAGATTCCCTTATGTGATGTGACACTTTTCCTGTTTTTATAAGTGTTTATTTCTCTTTCATTATTTACAATGTGACTATTGCTCAAAGAGCACTAGTTTGGGTTGAACCTATTATAGATTGATTGAACTTTTTGGATCTTGATGTCCATCTCTCAACCAAGACTTGGAAAGTTTTTAGCTATTATTTCATTAAATATATTTTCTACATGTTTTCCCTTCTCTCCATGTGAATGATTTGTTTGCTTATCTATCTATCTATCTATCCATCTATCTATCCCATTGGTTCCATTTGTCTGAAGAACCCTCACTAATATACTAATCAAAAGACATACATTTCAGTTAAGCAAGATGAATAATCCCTAGAGATTTGTTATGCAATATTGTACCTATAGTCAATAGTAATGTATTATATACCTAAAAACTTCTCCAGAGTCAATTTTTTTTGTTAAATGTTCTTAACACAATAATAAAAAATAAAATAAAATTAGTAGTGAACTGTGCAACCAATCTGTGTCATCTTCCTCAAATATTGAGATTCATTTAATGACAAAAGATATATTAAAAGTCAGGATTACTTTCATCATCAATTTCCATTTTTATATTTCAATTTCATTTTGCAATATTATCTAGGATAGATTTTCACAATACTTACATGGATGGAAACACAATACTTTTTTTATTATTTCATTTTAAATGGCAGATAGAAAAAATTCTTTATTCCCACCCATTCAACAATGTTCAGATACTAAAATTTCAAGGTGGATTTTCTTAACTTTTGTCTTTGCCTCTCATACTATATATTTATTATTTTTTTGATAATTGTTATTAATATTTATTGGTATTTATGATTTATGTCAATTATTGATCAATTTATTGATGTCTTACTATTGCTGCTAGCAACTAGTAATTTTTATGTTCTGTTATTAATATAATAATAAAAAATAATAATGGTAATGAATATTAGTAATTGAATACCTACAAGTTGCAATCCTCATGCTGCCTACATTTGGGGTATAATTTAATCCTCAAAGTGACCCCATAAAATACATGGCATTTTTTTTTTCAGATTTGGGAACTAAGAATTAAAAAGATTAATACACCCAAAGGCAGTTAGCTTGTAAATTGCTACATAAGACTTAAATGCAATTTTATTTGCCATTTAACTACTGTATTTTGCTGCCTTAATTTCCTTTCTTTATTAATTTTCATTTATTTTTATTTTTTATTTCAAATTATTCAGGGAGTACAAGTCTTTTTGTTACATGGATAAATTGTATAATGCTGAAGTTAGGACTTTAAATATGCTTGTCACTAGAGTAGTGTAATGTTTATTGATTTTTTACTCTCTCCTAGGATGAATATATCATGTTATCTACAGTAGATTTTGTTAACAGTAATAGGAGTTAAATCTGAGTTTAAATGATAAAATAGAAAATAGAGATTTTGCTAAACATTAAAATCACCTAGAAAGATAAAAATTCCCAGAAAGGATAACTAGAAATGTCAGATAATTTTAGTGTGTCTTTAAATGTATAATCTTAAAGATTGATATTTAAAACAATGTTGATTCATTTAATTCATGAATTTATTAACTAATTTTGGTTTATTACACTCAAAACATTCTGATGAACATTTAAAATGAGACAAGTGCATAAGACATGATTTATGTTCTTAAATAACACACATTTTTGTGAGAGAGATGAGACAAGAAAGGATGAAAGTCACAACATAGTCAATTCTCTCAGCTATAAGATCAGAAGCAAAAGGCTTGGATCATCATAAAAATGATTGGTTACTATACTTATTTATATGTTCTCCCATTTCTTCCTCTAAAATAGGCATTATAGGAAGGCATTTTAGGAATAAAATATTTCCACTTATTACTTACAGTGTGCAAGGTAAGGGGATAATGTGAGTACATATGGTGTTAATAAACATACATATAGAATGTATTAAAAGAAATAAGAAAAAATTACACAAGACATAAACTACAATTAACTTTAAGTCCCCTTTGCTTTATATTTTGGCAACACATCTATGAACGATATTTTCTCATAAAAAACGAATGAATAAAACATTTTTCCTTACACAACAATGCTGTGACTAAATGTAGCATTGTCAATGACAGAAGGGAATAGTGCTAAGATCATGATGAGGAAAGACAGTCAGTTCTCCCTGAAGGGGAAAAATGGAACTTACAATAAACACAGTAAAAATAAAGGAAATTGACATTTGTTTGTCTATTTCCCACCCATTGTGATGGTTAGGCAGCACTATGCTACTCTCTTTAATTTGTTCACTATTAGAAATGTAGTCTATTTTTTGGTACAACTTTATACTCTTCTATTTAAAACTACCCATCATTCTCAAGTCTAAGGCCAGAAATCCGATGAGTTAAAAAAAAAAAAGTGTTTAAATAGTTATATACTTCAGCACAGCCTTGTTAAATGGATTTCTTTTGGAAAGGTGAAAAATAACTATTTGGAGTGCTCAGATATGAGTCATACTTAGCAGCTGATGGTAATTTCTATAAACTCACAAGCAGAGATCAAAGTATCTTAAATATTCTTAACTTCTTCCCCACCCCCGATGCCATCCTCACCACCACACACATTGTATATCACAGGATGTAGCCCTTTTCGAATGCTAAGCTTTCCAGTGGCAATGATCATGTTATCTAATAGAAGCTCTGCTGAACACACACTGTGTTTATTAAGTGTTAGGTTTTTTTTTTTTTGATACAATTAAGATATGGATATGTATATGTGAATAAAGGCTTATTTTTAAAGTTTATGACAATATTTAAGAGCAATAACTTTATTTAAAATAATATATTGTATTTCAATTTCTATAATCTAAAAGGTGAATATTTTTAAATGACTCTTCCAAGTTGAAGGTAATAATGACCTGTAAATAATGCTGTGGTATAAGCACAGGCCCTAGACATATAACATTTGAGTTTGAACCCTAACTATCACCTACTAACTTTATAATGAAGGTCAAATTGGTCAATCCATCTATACTGTAATATCCTCATTTGTCAAATGGGGAGGACATATAATGCTTACTCTTGGAGTAATACTTAAGCTTAGGTTAGCAGAACATCAATACTTGTCCTATAGCAATTACTATATAAAGTTTGTGTATTATTATTATGTTATTCCATAATTATGATTATTATTATCTGACTGTTAAGATGTAAACAGAGGTAAAATTTCAGGACCACCCCCCAATTCCTTATGCAAAGGAGGTCAAGAATCAAGGCTGAGTCATGTAATACCCTCTTCCAAATGGATAGCTGTTCCTGACATTAAGCATTAGCTAGGTCCCCAGAGAAAAGCAAAAGACCTCAGGCATCTATGAAGGACTCCCCCACAGATCATTCATAAAAAATTCTTTGCTCACCTCTCATAAATGAGGATATGTATATTGTAACTTTAGGTCTACAGGCTAAGTCTAACGCCTAAAACTAAAGTCTTCAAACAGTACATTGATAATGCTGATTACAAGTTTAATTTCCCAGGTGTAGAACAGATCAATTATTCTTCCCTCCACCCAGAGACCTCTGCATAATTGATTTTTTAAGGTTATTTATTTATTTATTTATTATTGTTTGGGATTCACTGAGGGTACAAAGCTTTAGGTTACACTGATTGAATTTGTTAAGTAAAGTCCCTCTTGTGATTGTGTCCTGCCCCTAACAGATATACCATACACTGTAACCCCCCATTCCCCTCTCTTCTCCCCTCTCCCCAATCCTTTACTCCACTACCTCCACGTTGTATTAGATCATCTATTGCCTTCATATTGGAATTGATTCTTTATTCCTTTTTTTCTTCAAATACCTTGTCTTATGTAAAATATAGACTTACTAAACACTAATTAGAACCTCATAATAATGTAACCATTTGCCTCAGTGCTTCCTACCCCGCTTTCTTTCTGTATGCTCTGTCCCTTTAAATACTGAGTTACAGAGAGCACAGGTCTAGGTGTGTCCTCAAACTTAGATTTAATAAACCTCCATTGATTGACATCTTTGCCTTAGTCACTTATTTTTGGGTTGTCAAAGAAAAACTAAATATCTTAATCATTCAACCTTCTTATAGATTTTAACATTAAACAGAATGACAGTTTTCTAATTTTTTATCTAATCTTTTCTGGTTTGTAAAAGCATTTAAATTGAAGACTGGTAAGCCATACAAATGCTTTGATAAACCGGACTGTAATTTGATGATAAATGATCCATATGAGCTGAGGATAGGGTATTTTTACAGAGAGAAACCTTTTGCTCTAAATGTGATAAACATGTTGAAAGTTATAATACATTATAAACATAAACCATGGTACAATAATATATTTTTATTAGATTATCATCAGTCAGACCTTTATTTTTCAAACATATAAAACAAAATAGAAAGAATATATCCAAGAAGTCTAGGAAATTAAAATAGAAATAACCTTATTGGCTGGCTGTGATGGCTTATGCCTATAATCCTAGTACTCTGGGAGGCCAACGCAAGTGGATTGCTTGAGCTCAGGAGTTCAAGACCAGTCTGAGCAAGAACAAGATCCATCTCTACTAAAAAAAGAGATGGCATGTGCCTGTAGTTCCAGCTACTCGGGAGGTTGAGGCAAGAGGATCTCTTAAACCCAAGAGTTTGAGGTTGCTTTGAACTATGATGACATCATGGCACTCTGCCCGGGGCAATGAAATAATACTCTGTCTCAACAATGGAAATAATCTATTTTTATGAGCCAATTAAAAGTCAGAACTTTGTTAATATGGAAGAGAAAAGTGAATCTCTTGAGCTAACTGAACCTTGTTGTCCAATTGTTCATTCACTCAACCCCAGCAAATTTTCATTTTATAGAGATAACACTTGCTTTTGAGACTTACTATAGTGAGATTATCTCACCTATCAAGAAGGGAATAATGGGGAAGTTATAAGCAGTTTGGAGGGATTTCATTGACCCCAATAGCCACTGTGAATCCCTACTGGAAACCTTTTCTAAAAGTCAGAGAGACATGGAATATTAGAGGAAATTTGGGGGGTAACTGGTTTCTTAATATCCTAATCTTCAGAACCTCTTGGAGACTTTTTGAAGGTAAATATTTTTCAGTTCTACCTTGAATGAACTTACTTAATATCCAAAAATTATTTTGTGTATGCTCTATGCCTGGTGATATTCTGGAGCCTGGAAATACAGCAGTAGATGGGATAGTTTCTATACTCCTGTGGAGCTTAAATTTCCATAGGAGTGTGTATGTGGGCAGAGGAAGGGAATAGATAACAAATACATAATATACATAAGCTCATAGAACACAGAGAACATAAAATAGGAGAAAAAGATAATGGATTATCGGACGTTTATTCTAATTTGGGTAGTTAAGGCTTCTCTCAGAAGTGAACTTGGAACTAAGAACAAAAATTTTAAGCAGATTGAAAGAAGAGAATTGCAGGTAAAAGAAACTGAAAGTACAAACAACCTGAAATGATACATATAGAATTTTTGAGGAACCAAAAGAATATGAGAGACAAGATACTGTGAGATGTGATCGGAGGAAGAGAAAGGCGCAAGTGTGGTGGCTCAGACCTAGAATCTCAGCACTGTGGGGTTCTGAGATAGAAGCATCATTCAAGACACTCCTGGGCAACATAGCAAGACCACATATCCCCCAAAAATTAAAAATAAAAATTACCCAGACATGTGGTACACTCCTATAGTCCTAGTTACTTGAGGCAGGAGGAAAGAAGATTGCTTGAGCCCAGGAGTTCAAAGATGCAATGGGCTAGATATGATTAGCCTCTGTACTCTAGCTTAGGCAGCAGAGAGAGACTGTACCTCAAAAAAAAAAAAAAATGAACAAGTAAACTAAAATAAAGGAAAATGAAGGAAAAGAAAAGACGGTAATGTACTATAGACTATTTTTTGTATTCTTTTTTTTCTTGTATTCGGGAAAAATAACCTCATTACCCCTTCACATGGAGTCCCAGCATTATACTCCTTTCTTGCTTGTCCTTCCAAGTTATATTCTGGGAGAATCATTC
This sequence comes from Otolemur garnettii, assembly GCF_000181295.1. NCBI lineage: Eukaryota > Metazoa > Chordata > Mammalia > Primates > Galagidae > Otolemur > Otolemur garnettii. The sequence goes on along the minus strand of NW_003852397.1, from coordinate 16,226,341 downwards.
ATTTATGTGCGCATTATATTTTTATTATTTTAAATTCATTTTAATATTATAAAATATTATGAAGTAATATGACATATAAATGAATATGAAGTATATTGTTTTCAATGTTAGCCATTGCAAATATTACTACTATGAACATTCTTGTAAATATCTCTTAGTAAACATTTGCAAAGGGGTATGTTAGGAAATATACCAAGGAGTAGAAGTGCTGGAATGTAAGCAATGAATTATCCAATCTTCCTGATCATGCCTTACTTTCAGGGCAATTGTACTAATTTATATCCCAACCAGAAGCATAAGAGAATTATCTTTGGACCACACATTTTTGTCAATTTTGGCATTAATACTTCTCATAAGATTTATTTTTAGTCAATTGGGTGTATGTGGAATGTTATTTTTTTTTTTTATTGATTTGACTTGCATGCATCTGATTACGAGGGGTGCTGATTTTTTTGTTAAAGATCTTTTTTGTTGATGTCTACTATCCATTTTTGATTATCCATTGTGTTGATGTCTACTATTTTTTTGTTAAAGATTTTTTTGTTGATGTCTACTATCCATTTTTGATTAGAGTTTTTGGTTTTCCTATTAATTTTTAGGAATTATTAATATGTTATATATTATGAAATGAAAACAATGGTTTTTAGAAGAAATCAATAAAGCTGGTATCTATAAATAATGCTTGTTGTTTTTTTCTAATTTTCATATCTTTTATTTCTATTTTTCCCTGTATCTGAGTGGGATCCCTACTACTGTATTAAATATAAATGCTTTAGTATGTATGTTTGACTGTAATTTTATAGGAAAATAATTATAACATTACTATCAATAGTATATTTCACCATTAAGCAAGGTGTTTCCTGTAGTATTTTTTTGTTTCTGTTTTTTCTAGAAAACTTTCTATCAGTTAAAGGAATTTCTATTATATGTATAAGCTATTAGAATTATCATGATGCATGTGATAATTTTAAGTATTTAGGATATTATGATATTTACTCTTTAGTTTGTTAGTGTGGGAAATTTCATTAGTAAATTTAATATTTGCATGGCTGAGATAAGTTTTTTGGGGGGGAGGCTAGGAGATAGGGTCTTATTCCATTGCCCAGCCCAAAGTGCAGTGGTATTATCATAGCTCACTACATCTTCAAATTCCTGGGCTCAAGTGATAATCCTGACAAACCTTCCTAAATAGGTGGGACATGCCACCACACCTTGGTAATTTTAAAATTTCTTTATAGAGAAATTTTCTCTATAAAGTGAATTAAAAGTCAGAACTCTGCTGCCTAAGCTAGAATACAGAGGCTAATCATACCTAGCCCATTGCATCTTTGAACTATTTCTCTTTATAGTGAATTTTCTCACTGTTTCCCAGTCTGGTCTCAAATTCCTGAGCTTAGGTCATCCTTCTGCCTTGGCCTCCCAAAGTGCTGGGATTACAAATGTGAGCCACCACATTCAGCCATGTGCATCCAGCTATGGCTGAGATAAATCTAAATTGATCGTTAATTATTGCATTTTAAATATTAATGGATTTACTTTGCTAATGTTTTGCTTCAGATCTTTTACATCAATGTTCTTAATTAACAAGGTTACCATAGACTCATTTTATTATAAAGAAGAATTATTTCTTCTATATTCACCAAAGAATTTGTACATGAGAGGAAAGAATCTCATTCTTAAATATATGTTGAACTCCTTTGTAAAATGATCTAAGGCTGGCAAATGTGGGGCAGGCAATTTCTTTTATTTCTTAATCAATTTTAAACATTTTTCTTGGGCTATTATCTTTTATTTTCAACTCAAATCAGTTTTTATAGATTTTATTTTTTCAGGCATTCTTTAATTTCATCAAAACCATCAAATAAAACTTTTGGTCTCCAAAGAACTTAGGTTATTTGTCTACTAGTCCAATATTCTTTATATTCTTTCAATTTCACCAAGTAGTTATTTTTATTTTTTGTAATTTGAAAGCATACAAGATTAATTAAAAGAAATGAACTAATAGTTAAATCTCCAGGTAAGTCTTCTTGGTGGTCTGGTTTTACCAAGAGAGTATTTCCAGACTCCATCGGACCACACTGCATAGAGGTCTGTCTGTCTACTTTATAATGCACAGAGGTCTGTCTGTCTACTTTGTAATGAAAAGATTGGGCTATTTTAGGGCTATCTGCTCAGGATACCATCTTTGGCTCTGTACTTGTGGAATGTGCATTCATTCTCTGATAGAGAATTTTGTCTCCGGTTGCTACCAAAACTTCTGAAAATATGCTTCTGACATCTTGCATACTTGATCTTCTAGATGGTTTGTTTTTCTTCTTTTTTATTTTTATGTTAACCCTTTACCCTACCAATCAGGTTAACTTCACAGGGGCTATGACAGAGGCTTCTGAGATGTGTGCATAAGGAGCCTCCTACTTTAATCTGCTGTGTGTCGTCCTTGAACTAAATGTAGTAACTCTTTTCTCACAAAATGTCACCTTTTTCTTCTGAGTATCTCTTGTCCTCAAAGAAATAAATTCTTCCAAGACCTGTTTCTCCACTGTTTGAGGTAGGTTTCTGTATCAAAGATAAACTTAAGATAGCTCCTCTGTTACACTATCATGAAAACTAAAATTTGATTGAGAGGATACTGAGCAATGTTTCATATCAATAAAAGTACTCACTAGTATAACAAGTGACACACAAGCCTGTGTTTGATGGTTTGTTTATATATATTTATTAATTTGCTCCTGGTATTTCCTCTTTTTCAAAGCTACCTAGTGCTGCGCATTTAGGATCAACTGAGAAGTGAGAATTTGTCTATACAAGAATCAATTTCTTAATACAAAAAAAGTCAACTTTGTGTTACTGATTGAGTTGGACTTTAAGCATTTCCTTTAAAAACTAACTTTGCATCTTTCTTCTTTTCCATTGGAAATTTTATATGTTGAAGTTTCTCCTCTTCAAGCTAAATACTGTTTTACATTAAATCAGGTAGAGATTTTGTGGGTAGAACTATCACAATCCATGATACTTAATACTCTAGGCAGTTCTGTATCAGGGCAAAAAGGAAAACTATTTTATGTTTTTAGAAAATTATTGTGAAATTCTGTATCTGTGCCAAAACACAGAAAAGAAAAGGAATGATTATATAAATATTACTTGTGACCCAAGGCAAGACAATATAAAATAAAAATCATTTTTCTTATCCTTATCCTGAATTAAAACATTTTCATTTGAATATGTTAAGTAAAAAATAAAAACATTCAATATTAGTTGCATCATAAAGGCCTCAAAGATATAAATGCATAGATATGAAAGCCTGGTACTTTTAATAATATTCAGAGAATGTTTATGAAACAATACACAAAACACATTTGTACCTTTAAATAATAATATGAGTGAGTGTGAGTGGATCCAGGCAGTCCCCTTAATTAGTCAAAGAGACTTCCTGTAGAATAGATTAAGATCTGCAAATAAAAAATAGAGCAAGGAGGTATTGACAAGTTCACACTGACAAGTCAAATGTAGTTTTAGTCTCCTTTTATCATGTTATTATTTTAGCAGTTGTGAATTTAAATTTTATATGTCATTTTCAGGATTTAGACATACCTCTATAATAGAACCTCTGTAAGTTGACCACCCAAAGGACTGTAACAAACTGGTCAACATATGGACACGGTCAACATAAAGAATTCAGCCTACTATACTGACGCGTACATGTGGTACATGTCTGGTCTATGAAAACTAGGTCAACTTAAGGCAGGAGTCAATGTAGGGAGATGGTGAAGTATGGGGGCTCTATTCCATGTGTGTGTCTATATAGTGTCTATTGAATATGTACATTGTGGATATACATGAATTTTTGGAGAATATTGGTCAATGTAAGGAGGTGGTCAGCTATGGCGGCTCTACTGTATGACCAATCTAAGGAAGAAGGGCCTATTTATCTTAACCTTGCTGCCTTAGCAAGGTTCTCTAGAAGTTCTTTCTGTAATTTATTTGAGAAAGCCTGTTTTTTACTTTGTTTCTGCAATTGCTTTCAAGTAAGAAAAGAGTCATACCAAAAAAATTCCTATTTTATTTTCATCTGTGTTTATTTCTATCTAATTTCCTTAATTATTTACCTAAAATTTAAAATATGTTAATGGTAACAAGCAAAGCAATCAAATGATAACCTTAAGAAACAGTTAATCTTCCTCAGCCCCTTTTCATGCTCCTTGATGTTTTCTTGAGAAAATGGAGCAAATAAGCATTGTGAGATGATGAGCCATGACATTGTCTTAGAGGTGCCCAAGTCCCTTGTGAAAAGAGCCTTCAGGTTGGCAGGAGGGGCCCAGGAAACCTGGCTGGGAGAGACAGATCTGAGCCTAATGCTTAAAAGCCAAACATAGGCTTGACTATATTTAGCTCGTTACCCATAAAAAAAAAAAAAATCATTTAGCCCAGAATTAACTTTGCCAAGTTAATGCTATCCTGAAAGAAAAAAAATGTACTGAAAAGTATAGTGAAAATGCTTTTAACCTGATGACCCTATTCATTTTTATTCCCAATAAGAAATAATAAAAAGGGCAATGATCTTGGATGGATATCCTAAAAGTTCAATTATGTCACATTGATTTGCCAGAGCCTTTTAAGTGTCAATAATAGTTGGTTTCAGTTTACAACAGATTGTAACTATAACTACGTGTGCATTTATATTCTGCACACAGATCTCTGTATTTGTAATCAAAGATTTTATCTAGCCTATCAGTATGCAGTGCAAACTTTACTTGGGCCACTGATACTTGTATTATCAAGATTCTTAAACTATTTGCTAAAAACCTGATGCTTGCCTTCTCTGCTGGGTGTAATCAAAGCCAGATTTCTAACGGGTGTTAAAGGTGTTTACTACCTCAATCTACATATTTGTGAACATGATTTGGTTTATACATATTCAGTTGTTCTTATACTTGGATAGCTGTCTTGATAATGTTGATTTACAGGTGCACTGTTACAGAAATGTGTGCCTGAATGTAAATCAAAGTAACATACGATTTAAGCATTAAATTTCATTTTTGATTGCAGGTTTGTTTTCTGGTAGCTTTACTTATTTAATAGAAACATGTAATTTACAAGATGGCAATGTGCCTATGATTTGATAAAGTTCAATAAAGATAAAACTTCAAAGAGGTGCATATAGGAACACAATTTAACTGAGCTAAAAAAATTGTGGGGGAAGGAGCGCTTACGTAAGACTCCAGAAAAACATGAAACAGAGTTTATAGTGAATATGAAGCTTAACTTTATCCACACAAAATTCACAGTTGGAAAAACAGAAGAGAGTAAACATGACATTGAGAGATAGGGACGCACTGACAGATCCCATCAATCAAGGGTTTATGAAAACTTTTGTTTTTGTGATTTCTATAGACAGAATGAAAATTTTTAAAGAATGTAAGATAATCTCCTTTTATAATCCCAGGCCTTTACCATAATTTGCTAATCTACTTTATTTTGAAGAGATTTTAAGTGGTAAATAATGCCGTATTTACCTCTCATATCATGGGAATGTGCTATATGCCTTAACCATTTCCTATGATTTCCTTCCTTTCCATTTTGTTCCCCCTTTGTCTACTTTATTAATTACCTCATATAACCTTGGTCACTCACAACCTTTTAGAGGCTTTCAGTAATCTCTGCCTTGCCCTTCTGTTGAAGTTGCCAGATAAAAATACAAGATTCCTGATTTGAGTTTCACATAAACATATGAATTTTTTAAGTAAAAGTATATACAGTATAATATTTGAGATGTGTTTATATTAAAGCTAAATATTCCTTACTTTTCTGAAACTCATGTTTAATACAAAATCCTCTATTTTAATGGCTAAATCTGGCAATCCTACCTTCAGGGCCATTGCAACAATAAAACGTGGCATGATAGACCCCAACCATGATATACATTGAAGAGGGAGAGTATTTCACATGACTACTGTCAGTGTTCTGTGGAAGGGGTGTGGGTGTGATGGCAATAATCAGGAAACATCAAAAGTCACTTTCCCATTAGTGTTTCAAAACCATCTTGAGAACTTGGTTAGTTTTTTAGCAACTTGCGTGAAACCTAGGATTAAGTCCTATGACATTTTTAGGTAATCATGACAAATTTTGATAACTTTTATTCACTAAAAAGCAGTCTCATTTCAGTAGTTATTAGTCCTGTCTGTCATAATGATCTATAAGTTTTTAATTCTGTCATAATGATCTGTAAGTTTTTAATTTCTGCTTCTCTAGCACAGGCTTTCTGAAGACTACCCTTCTGAGGGGTCAGAGAGCTTGTCCTTCATGGGCTCACTTTTCCTTCCCTTTCTAAAGGCTGCCCCCGGGCTTCTCTTGTTTGAATGTGGGTGGAGGAGCAGCAGTAGAGGAAAGTCATAGAAGGAAGGGGTAAAACATTTATGAATTTTCCAAGATTTAATGGTTTTGCCTTGGACCTTCTGGGCTTGGCAAATGTTTGAATAAGGAACTTAAAAGCCGCTTTGGACACTCCTCCTTTGAAATGAATTTCTAACTTTAAGCTTCCCTGGTCATGAGGGACTCCATCTGCTTAGTTGTTTTTTATATTTACTTCTTTAGCACTAGGCAAGCCAAGGTCAATTCCCAGCTTTTTCGGCTGAGTTCTTTTTTACTATTCTAGGTGTTCCTTTTGAAGAGCAGTTAATATCACCATTATTTCAATACACTAAAAGCATATTTTGTGTATAGGTAACATAAATATTCTTGTTCTTAATAAAGGTTAAAAGTAAACACAATTATTTTCAGGCCAGGTGTGGTGATGCACACCTGTAATCTTAGCACTTAAGAGGCTGAGACAGGTGGATTGCCTGAGCTCATGAGTTTGAGACTAACCTGAGGAAGAGCAAGACCCCATCTCCAAAATAATAGCCAGGGGAGGTGTTGGGTGCCTGTAGTCCCAGCTACATGGGAGGCTGAGGCAAGAGAATCACTTGAGTCCAAGAGTTTGAGGTTGCTGTGAGCTAAGATGCCATTGCACTCTACCAAGTGTGACCAAGTGAGACTCTGTCTCAAAAAAAAAAAGAAAAGATGGCTCGGTGCCTGTGGCTCAAGTGGCTAAGGCGCCAGCCACATACACCTAAGGTGGCAGGTTCAAATCCAGCCTGGGCCCACCAAACAACAATGATGGCTGCAACCAACCAAACAAACAAAAAATAGCCGGGTGTTGTGGCGGGCACCTGTGGTCCCAGCTACTTGGGAGGCTGAGGCAGGATACTCGCTTGAGCCCAGGAGTTGGAGGTTGCTGTGAGTTGTGATGTTACAGCACTCTACCCAGGGCAACAGCTTGAGGCTCTGTCTCACAAAAAAAAAAAAAAGAAAGAAAGAAAGAAAGAAAGAAAGAAGGAAAGAAAGAAAGAAAGAAAGAGAAAAGAAAAAGGCTAATTTCAGTGCTATGCTCTAAGCAGCTGCAGTGATCATCCCTTAGATTTTATGTGTGAGTCAGTATCAGTCTACAGTGACCCACAGCTCCAGAGATCTCCAAATATGCTCTTCCCCTGGCTCCCACTGAACCCCTTTCTCTTGGTCTGAGATGAGGAAAAGCCACTCCAGTCTGCCCTTTGCCCTAGTGGGACCCAAAGCGTACCTCATCCTTTTACCCCAAATCTCTAGACCTTTAATGTGAAGAAGGGAAAATATTTTTTAGAAAGTCCTTTTCAGGTCTTAATTTAGCATTCTTTGTTGTATGGGAGAGTTAGTTGCCTTTATTTTCTTGGGATCTTGAATGAGACTAAAATCAAAGACATAAAAGAACCATTTGAGAATCTTAGAATTAGCTGGTTAAGGTTCTGGATTCTGGTTAAAATGATCAGCTAGAATAATGTCCTTGGACACCAACTGTCAACTGAGACAATGTCCTTGGGCACAAATCAGATTTCCACTCTCTGATTCATGATTTAGTCTAATTAAAATGTGCGTGAATATGCTCAGCTTCATTTCTGAATCAGAGGCTTTTGTACAGTAGTGAGGAAAGAAATATTTTGCTGATTAGCACTTACATATACATAGACCATTTTCCAAAGAAAGGATACTTAGATAGGGTCATAATATGTAGGACAAACCTTGATTCATTTGCCCTTTATTCTAAGAAAGGAAAAAAAAATCAGAGCATAAAAATATCAAATAATGCATTGGCATTCATAGCAGGATGCTGGTATTAACAAAATTTACAATGTTTTTGAACAGAGGTAATGAGAACTTCTCTGAAGCTTCAGTACCAATGCATAATAGAGCACAATGAAAAATGGTATTTTAATTTTCATGCATGACCTCCACCAGAGGTGTTAATCCTATGCTAGATCCTATAATTCTCCAACCGTTTGGGGTGAAAGAAAAATGATATTCCATGTCTTTCACAGATAGACCATATATCCTGGGAGAATCCCTTCATGTCTTAAAGAGTAAAGACCAGGTGGGTGCTCTACAGCTCATCCAGCTGCTCTGCAGTTGAACAGGTTCTAAATTAAGTTCTAAATTAAGGAGCATATTTTGCTTTGATAAGTAGATCAAAGTTTAAAAGTTTTTAAATTTGATCGTATACACCAGAGACATTGTTGAAGTAATTAATTTTGTAAAGATATTTAAAATAGTTGAGCGTTTGCCAACAGCAAAGGTTTTCAGAAAACATTAATGTAAAGGGAGGATAAGAGTTTCTGGGTAGACAGGAAGGTCAGGATTAAAAATAAGAGATGTTAGTGCAGAAGGACCTGATGTAGGACTTGGAAGCTGCGTGTGCCTTGCTTCATTTTATTATGCTGAGGACAATAAAAGCTCTCTTAGGGATTAGGGTAGGAAATCAAATAGACCACAGGGCTATTCAGATTTGTCCTTCATATCCAAAAGGAAAATAGGATGTAGGGGCCATGGGGAGTTGGCTGTGTGGATGGCAGATGGGCAAAATGACCTCTGGAATAAGAAAAAAAATAGGACAGATACTGGAATTATTGTGTAGGAAAGAGTGAGGACACTGAACAAGATATGAGGCATCAACATGTGGGCGTAGCTATTATGACCTCCTGGTCTCTCCTTCAGGCCAGCAGATGAGAAACTTTCCTTTCCTGGAGCAGTGGTGGATCTGGGCAATACAAAATTTTCTAAAAGATTGTATTTTCGTTTTTCCAAATATAAAGAGCATCTACATCAGTGGGTATTCATACTATCTTCATGTTAGACCAAACTGGACACTTTATAGAAGCTCTGATGCTTAGGACCTACTCCCAAATGTTCTGATTATCTAATTTATTAATTAAGCCAGGCATAAGTTTTTTTTTTTTTTTTTTATGAAAATACTAGTGTTTATAGTATGAATTTACTGTGGAAAACCACTGCTTTAGATGACACTAAAAGTGTAGAAAATGATTTATCTGGTAAAATATGCATTCGGGATGTGAAAAATAGCTTTCCCTGGGTAGACCATATAAACATAGTACAGACTGTTGCCTGCCCAGTCTCTGATATCCTAAGACACATCCTCTCTCCTCAGGATGAGTACTGACATCAAATCCATAAGGGAAATGAATCAGAGAGACACCCAAACTCACCTCTAGCTGTGTTATCTTAAAATCTTTCATGCAGGAATGCCAGGTGAAGACCAGAAACTCAAATACCATTTGGGAAAATCAAGACTCAGCCCATGAGTCAGAAGAATGGTACAAAGTCTGAGCCATGGTATGAAAGGAGCTCTGGGAATTGGAACAGTGGACATGACACAAGGGGAAACTAGTCACTGAGCTCACACTGACAGTAGCTATGTGGGCTGATAGTCCAGTATCACTACATCTTTTAGTTTTCAAAAAATGTCAGTACCTTGAATTTTGATGTGAAAAATTCCATTGTTGAAACCATTAGGAATGAATACCATGCTTTTTGAGTACCAGTGACCAAACCAAGCACACATATATGAACTCAGTGTGGCTTGGGAGGCATCAGTCTGTGACAACTGCTTGACATTAATCTGTGTGTTTTAAAGGGTGATCCTTGGCTCATATGCTTCAAATCAACCCAGAGTCATGAATCTGCCAAGCTATTTCTAGCCTGCTGCCATGAGCCCTTAATTGTTCTCTTTGTCACAACCCTTGCATGTATGACTCTAAAGCAACCTTTTGAAAAGTTTGCAATTTAGTCAATTATGTAGTTGTTTTTTTATTAGGGAAAAAGTTATGTCCCAGTATATACCTCTTGTTTCAACATGATTGTAAATAGTGCTCCTATTCACTCTCAAAAGAGATAGTCAAAAAGAGAAATCATATACTTACCCATTCATATACCCATTGATAACTTAAAGAACAACAATAACATGTAAGTTGTTTGAAGTTTAGTTGTTTTCTACTTTATTATATTTACTAGATATTATAAATCTTTAGATAGTGAAGTCCAACCTATGTTTGCTAGGAATACAAGTACTGAAGCTATCCAAATACTTCAACATAAGAGAGATAAATGATCTTTAATTTATGTTGAAAAGACAGGTCACAGTCCAATGTTAGCTTTCTAAAAAAGATAATACATTTGTCTTTTTAACTGTTGCTGAGTACGCTTGTTCATATTATGTGGAAATATAACAGAGAAAAAAATTCTGCTCTCCAAAAGGTGGAGCTTAATTCAGTTCTTCTTGAGAATGAGTTGGACTTAGTAACTCACTTTAACCAAATCAAGACTATAAAGACTTGGCATAGATCAGCTTAACCAAGCAATCAAGATTAACATCAACAGATTAACATTAACATCATAGGTTATTGATTGATATCAACCTCACTCTGCTATAATGGGATGTCTTATGGTATTACATACCTACCATCTTATGTCTATGGTATGTAATCATGAGAAACATCATACAAACCTAAATTGATGTACATTTTATAAATTATCTAACCAGGAGTCTTTAAAAGTGTGAAGATCCTGAAAAACAATGAATAACTAGGAAACTGTCAAGACCTCTCAGATAAGAGAGGTGGCGATTGAATGCCAGTCATCCTGGTTTAAATCCTGGAACAGAAAAAGTGGGAAAGCTGGTTAAATTTGAATAAACTCTGTAATTTAGCTAATGGTACTCTCCTAATACTAAGTTCTTAGTTTTGATAAATCAACTGTTTTGTAGGTTAACATTAGAGGAAGCTGGATGAAGGGTATATGGAAGTCTCTAGTACAAGCTGTGCAACTTTTCTATAACCAAATGAGTCTGCAGGCAGAATGGGGACTGAAGACCCTATTCTTGGCAGGGGAGGGCACCCGAGAAAAAGAGAAAATTAAAAAGTAAATTGAGGGAGTCAGAACAAAGAAAAATCAGCTAATTTACCTTTAAGCCAGCCATTACTAATTTTTTTATTTGAACAAGTTTCTGGCCTTTCCTGAAACTCTGGTCTACTGGGGATACAGCTTATACAAATATCCTTGCTGAGTCTGTGAACACTCTGAGGGAACAGAATGGCCATAAAAGAGGCTGTGGCAAGACCTAGGAAAGATATATCGTCTAGGTCATTTCCTCCCCATTAAACAGACAAAGCAGATACCCATTGTGAAGATTTGCATTTGGCTAAGGCAGAGACCAAGGGAACAAGCTTGAGCCCTGAGATATGGGCAGAAGAACTTGTATCCCTTATCACAGAGGAAAATCCTCTGTGGTGGTGATGAGAGGAAAAGCCTCTCTCCCACCAATTCCTCAGAGGAGATTAACACCAGTCGTGTTTTACTCCATAGTGAACTAGCAGAGTTTAACACCTCCCTAGGAATCTGTGTGTGTGACTCCAGATGGAAGGCTGCTCCCACACAAGGCTCAAGTTTCGAATTTCTCAAAACTGCTCAAATCCTTAAAGATAATGATAATAATCAGGAGTTGTAATGCTCGCTCAGAGAAACTGCTGGTGTCTTTGTTCCCTCTGTCAGCTTACCAGCTGGGCAAAGAGATTTGAATAAAAGCTGAGGGGAACAGACACTCGGAGCCATTCCTGGGAACCCACAAATAGGTGGTGGTCCCCTGAGCTCCCATCTTTGAAAATTCTATTCTCTGTCTCCTGTTTCTTTCTTTATTGTGGTTCCTAACTTTATATTTCTTTAGTCAGTCATGCCAGTTCTATAGGTCTTAGTGGACCCTGCCCTCAGGGTGAGACCCCTACAGAGTCTTCCAAAATTAAAAGTTTATTATTAAAAGATAATATTTCATTGTTTTTAAGCATGCTTAAATTTACATAGGCTGAAGATATATATGTGAATTGTATACAAATTTTATACAACTTGTAACTTAGCCTTCAAGGAAGAAGCAATGATGTTCAAGGAATGGGGTAATAATTTGAAACACTTATACTCAGCAATATTTAATTCAGAGAATCATATTTATTTTCTGTTTAAGTTGCAAATTCAGCACATGGTGCTTTTTACCTGTCATTTGTCCACTTAATCTGGATCAGCGGGCTATAATTGAAAGATATTGTTTAAGTATATTGTTTAAATATTAAAATATTTAAAGAAAGATATTGTTGACTACTAGAAACAAATAGCATTCTTTCACATGAATTACTCTTTCAAGTATAGACATTAACCTTTAGGAAAAGGAGTTAAGTAAAATAATATTAAGGAACATTATGGTCAGAAGTTAATAAAAATCTCTGAATGATATTTAAAGAAATGAACTAAGTATATAGACATTTTTTCTCCCAAATCTATACTAACCATAGATTTATTTGTTGGCATGAAGAAAGTGATTATTTCTAATTATTTATGATTTTTTTTGTTGTTGTTGTTTTTTTTTTTTTTTGAGACAGAGCCTCAAGCTGTCCCCCTGGGTAGAGTGCCGTGGAATTACAGCTCACAGCAACCT
>NW_003852397.1:16133498-16213367 GCF_000181295.1 Otolemur garnettii | reverse complement strand
GTCATTGTTGTTTGGCGGGTCCGGGCTGGGGATTCGAACCCGCCACCTTAGGTGTACGTGGCTGGCGCCTTAGCCGGTTGAGCTATAGGCACTGAGCCATTATTTATGATTTTTATCTTGAATCCTATTGAAAGATGAGTCTGCCTCAGGGAAAATTGGAATTAAAATCCTTCCCTGAGGATTTGGCCTTATATAGCAACAGCTTTGTTTTAGCTGTTGTAGACTCTTAAAAATGAAGCTTTGAATTTTAGTTTATCTCTAGACTTTTTTTTTTTAATAGAAGAGGAAGGTTACCAACATGTAACACAACATCAGTAGTTAGACTCCACATCACTGTGGTTTCTTTGTTGTTGTTGTTAAAATAAATATGAACTGAACTTTTGGCGAAAGGGATTGATAGCATCTCTTCCAATTATCCTTTAAATTTTTATTTTCAGGTTTACATCTTTGCTAGTATTTTGTGAAATGAAATTAGCACTGAATTTTTTAATCCTCTTTAGAGACTATTTGTAACATCTCTAATTTGAAATGCTGAAAAAAATAATTATTTTTATTTTTCCCAAATAAACCATTTTTAAGCAGTATAATTACTGCTTTGTATGTTTTTTTAAATTTTCTGAATTTTGCTATATCTGAAATATGATTTTAAATCTTCAAAAGAAAAGAGCCTGGTCCCTTTGAAGCCCAATGTGTCAGCAAAAATACCTAAATTGCAAAAAGCCTTAAATTGCTAGGCTAGCAGCAGGAAAATATTATTCAATACTAATAAAGGTACTCCTTAGAAAGGTAGAAAGCTCAGAGCTCAGGTAGTGTGGACAGTTCCAGGGAAGCTACCCTGTCACAAATAGTCAGCTTTATTTAGCTGGCAAATAGAATGCCATGTTCACAGTTGAAAGTTAAGATTTATAAGCCTGGGATTGAGAAGGGAGATACCGAGAAGGTATTTAGTGCCAAGAATGCTTTCCTTATGCATATGGACAGGTTTAGGTCCCAAAATGATATTTTTGGCCAAGCATGGTGGCCATCCTAGCACTCTGGGAGGCTGAGGGGGATGGATTGTTGTACTCAGGGGTTAGAGACTAGCCTGAGCAAAAGTGAGACCCCATCTCTACTTAAAATAGAGAAGCCAGCTGGGTATGGTGGTGGGCACCTGTAGTCCCAGCTACTGAGGAAGTTGAGGCAAGAGGATCACTTGAACCTAAGAATTTGAGGTTGCTGTGAGCTACTATGATGCCATGGCACTCTACCTAGGGCAATAGAGTGAGACTGTGTCTCGATAAAACTCAAACAAACAAAGAAACAAAAACCTGAAAATATTTTGTTTGGTATTTTTTTCAAGTTTAAACATAAAAATAAAAAAGAATGTTTGGAACATTGTAACCTGAAGGTCAGCTTTGAGGATACTCTGGTTGAAAAGATAGAAAATTAAATCCCAGAACGAGCTGAGTGGACTCCTGATGAGGAAAGTCGACATTGCCCCTACCTTCGTCATGGAGAGGTGCCTGTCTCTTTTGTTCCCCAGAGACCAGGGCAGAGCCAGGTGGATACATATCCTCTTTGGCCAAACGTGGGTAGAACAGCGACACAGGGAAACAACGAAACTCACTGCAGGCTTCTCGGATAGAGGCAGGCTGCTGCACGTATATTGGCACGTTCCAGGTTAGAGAACACTGTTTTCCCAAACCTGAGGGACTGTCACCATCTAGGATGTAACCCACTGAGATCTTTAAGTCTCTAGAGGAAAAAAAAAGCAACACTCTCTGATTCCATCTATTAGAGTGAGGAGATTTAGGTAGAACAAACTACATCCAGCTAGTGACATAAAGACTGTGTGGGAGACATATAAAGGACTGAACTAAGAACATGACAATCACTTCAGTGATTCAGATCTAAGTATAGAACTGACAAGACTTTCCAGAACCTAAAACATGATTCTCTACTAAACAACTAATTTTGAGTCCCAGTCAAAGCATATGGAGTGGGCTTGGCACCTGTTGCACAGTGCTTAGGGTGCCAGCCACATTCCCCGAGGCTGGCTAGTTCGAACCTGGCCCAGTGCAGCTAAACAACAATGACAACTAAAACAAAAAATAGCTGGGTGTTGTGGTGGGCACTTGTAGTCCCAACTACTGGGGAGGCTGAGGCAAAATCACTTAAGCTCAAGAATTTGAGGTTGCTGTGAGCTGTGATGTCACAGTATTCTACTGAGGGTGACATAATGAGACTCTGTCTCAAAACAAATAAACAACAACAAAAAAAGAAGTGAAAAAAAATCTTGACTGAGTGAAAAATATAGATGACAATCAGAGGATGAAATAGAAGAAACCTGGATAGAGGATGTAGGAGATGTGAATTCTCAAAAGAAGGAAATCCAAAGCATATGAATGAGAGACAATAATTAAGTATATAATGAAGGTAATTTTTTCTGTGCTAAATAAAATTCTCAGCCTGGATTTTGAAAGTACCTGGACAAAGATTGTGATAGTCCCAAAATACAATCTTCATCAGCATCATTAGCATTTTATAGGTGTGGAGAATTTAAAAATTCAGCATTTTTTGAAGTAAAAGGTTTTTCTCCTCATGAATGTTGGAATGTAGGCGAATCTTAGAAACTTGCTTCTAATTATTAAAATGAGTCTACAAGTGACATTGTGTGGTTTTGCAGGCTAGATCATAAGAAGAGAGGCTTCCCTCTCTCCCTTTGGACGTAAGCTATTAAAAGTAAAAAGTCTAGCTACCTTGAAAGAGCCATGTCAGAGAGACCACATAGAGACCACCCATAAGGAAGAGAGAGATGCCAGAAGAAGGGCTCTCTCCTAGACTCCTGTTTGAGTTTTCCAGTTAGTACTCCACTTATTCCAGATGACACCTTTTGAAGGCTTACCCACCTGCTGATGAGCAGTTATTATTTTGAAAACTCAAACTAGATGTTAAGACACAAAGAAACAGAGTGTATTAACTACTGTGAGAAAATGATAAAAGAATTCTACAAGATAACATTCACTTTTAGGGCAAAATATTAAGATGTCTAAAAATCAGTTGTGTCATTACTGAAGAAAAGTAGTAAATTACAAATGAATTAGAATGGAAACTCCGATATAGGAAGAGATGAAAAACAAAACAGTTGTGAGCTGGGAAATCGAAGCTCCACAAATACATGATTATCTATAAATAAATGAATGCACTCTTTCTAAGCATGTTTAGTGTAGGTGCTAAGTAGGACTCCTGAAACAGAAGAAATGAAGCTGTGAAGAATGCGTTTGGATAATGAGCTATCTCAGAGAAAACTAAGAATTGGAGAGGGAGCAGGGTATAGAGAAAGAAAATCTTTCTAAATGGATTAGAGGATAAAGAGAAAAAAGAAAGAGTAAGAAAAGAAGAGTCAACAGAAAATATCCCAGAGACCTTAGTCATTGGAAAGATAATAGGTACTTTGTTTTAAATTACAGGAAAGAAATATTCATCTGATTTTGAGAGAAGATAAAAGGAAGATGACCTTTAAGAAAATAAAGATTACAGAAAACCTTTTAAAACAACAATGGGAAAAAAATGTATTGTACAAACCATTGAAAATAGAGGAAGAAAAGACAAATACAATCTAAAATAAAATCATAGACATAACGTGAAGCTATTTCTTCTAACATCAGCAGTTAAATGTTATAGAATTAAAATTCTCTCATAAGCTGCTTATAAGAAGTGTACCTACCATAAGAACATAATGAAAGATTTAAAAGAGGAACTAAGCCAGGGAGAGAGAGAGTAGCAGTGAGCAGTACTGGTAGTATACCTATCAGGTTGTTTGTATTAAAGATAAAATTTCTAAATAGGAGGCAATGAATCTTCTTTCAAAGATGGAAGAAAAATTTTGTTTTAATTTAATGATCGTAAACTTGTATATATAAAATAAAGAAATTATAATTATACAAGAAATTATAAAATTATACAAAGCAAGGAATATCAGAAATTCAAGGAAAAACTTTAAAATGAAGTTAAAGAATTCATTTTCTCCTCAATTTTTGGGAAACCCCAATCTTTACAATGCCTCTCAGCTCCACCGTTGACCCTGAAGGCATTATCCTACATGCTTCCCAGTAGTCCCAGAACACAGAAGCTCTTAATCTCCAACTATTGCTACCTCTCCTTTCATATTCCTAGTCAATGGTAGCATAAGGCCAGGTCAGATCCTTAAGTTATTCCAAGCCAGTTACTTTCTAGAGTGGAACTGGAGAAAAGGGTTGCTACGTAAGTTTGCTTCTTTTCATAATAACTCACCTTGATAGATCTGAGTGGGATCAATGAATCTAATTCGTTCAGAATGATGCTTTTGGGGATGGCACGAGATAAATGCCATCAGGCATTTAGGAGTGACGTCTTTCTGTTGCTTTTTAGTTCTCAATAGAATGTAAGACTACGTACAGTGAGGTTTCATTTAATTGGAAGGTACAGAGTATGGTAACTAATGAAATGCCATTTTGATTTTAACATTTACTGACTTGTTTTAGATTTGATTTTGCTACCTTGATCTTATAGATACACTTTAATAAAAAATGTTTAATCCTTCTTTGATGACTGAGAATATGTCTATTGCTCTCCATATTAGAACTGAACATACACTCACGCCAAGGAAGTCTTAAAAAGTTACCTATATTATCACTAAAGTTAGAAATATTTTTCTATCAAAGGTGGATAAGAATCTCAGAGAAACTGCAGAGAGGACATTACATCATTCTTAAAAAATAGTGACTTCTCCAGGGAAATTGTCTTAGTGGCCTTTTTTCTTATGCCTCCTGGGATCTCTTGGAGCCAGAAAAACCAAAATGACATGGTAATGGATTTCAAAAGTAGAGTTTCTTTTTTTATTCCAATGGATTTAGGGAGTACAGGAGTTTTTGTTACATAGATGAATTGTGTAACGCTGAACTAAGGGCTTTTAGTGTACTCATCACCAGAATAATGTACATTGTACATGACAAGTAGATTTTTTTATCCCTCCCTTTGTTTTTGTCATCTATAATTTCTTTCATCGGGGTTCTGCAGGTTTTCCTTGTAGAGATCTTTCACCTCATTATTGATCAAGCATATTCCTAGACATTTTATCTTTTTTTGGCAGCTATTATAAATGGTATTGAGGTTCTGACTTGACTCTCAGTTTCCTATTAGTATACAGTCATGGCTCCTAATTTGTGTACATTAATTTTGTAAACTGAGGCTTTATTAAATTTATATATTCTAAGACTCTTGTGATGGAGTCTGTAGTGTTTTCTCGATGTAAGATTGTATTGAGAGCAAACAAGGAGAGTTTGACCTCCTCTCTCCCGATTTAGATGCTTTTTATTTCCTTCTCTTATCTGATAGCTCTGGCTGGGACTTTAAGTACTATGTCCAATAGAAGTGGTAACAATGGGCAACTTCATCTTGTAAGGGATCTTAGTGAGACTGCTGTCAACTTTCCCCCATTCAGTATGATGTTGCCTATGGGTCTGTCATATATTTTGAGGTATATGTTCCTTCTGTGCCCACTTTGTTGAATGTTTTCATTATGAAGTGGTGCTGGATTTTATCAAATTCCTTTTCTGCATCTATTAAGATGATTTGTTGCTCTCTTTCTAGCTCTGTTTATGTGGTGAATCAATCATTTTTATTGATTTGCTGATGTAGAACCCTCTTTGTGTCCTTGCGATGAAACCACCTGATTCGTGCTGAATTATCTTTTTGATGTGCCATTGGATTTAGTTTGATAGTATTTGGTTTAAGATTTTTGCATCTATGTTCATGAAGGATATTGGTCTGCAGTTTTCTTCTGTGTCCTTTCCTGGCTTTATATCAAGGTGATAGTAGCTTTATATCAAGGTGATAGCTTTATAGAATAAATCAGGGAGGATTCCTCCCTTCTCAATGTTATGGAACAGTTTCAATAGGATAAGTGCCAGTTGTTATTTACAGGTTTTCTAGAATTTGGCTATGAATCCATCTTGTCTGGGGTATTAATTTTTTGTTTGGACATTTTTATTGCTGTTTCAATCACTACTTGTTATTGATCTGATCAGAATTTTTATTTCTTCCTGATTTAATCTTTTCTTTCTTCCCTAATTTATTATTATTATTATTTTTGTGACAGTGTCTTACTTTATTGCCCTTGGTAGAGCGCCATGGTGTCATTGCTCACAGCGAACTCAAATTCTTAGACTCAATTGATCCACTTGCTTCAGTCTCCCAAGTAGCTGAGACTATAGGTGCAGGCCATAATGCCCGGCTATTTTGAGACATCCATCTCACTTTATTCCGGCTGGTCTCAAACTCCTGAGCTGACACAATCCACCTACCTCAGCCCCACAGAGTCTAGGATTAGAGGCGTGAGCCACCATACCTGGCTGCATTATTTCTAGATTTTATAGACTGTGTGTGGACGGTTTCCTAGTAGTTTTAGATGGAATTTTGTATTTCTGATTGTGCCCTTACACCATCAGTTGTAAATTCTTTTTTATTTCTGACTAACTTGATTTGAATCTTTCTCTTCTGTTTTTGTTTAATGTAGCTAATGATCTTTTGATTATTTTGTTTATCATTTCAAAGAATCAACTTTTTCTTTCATCCATATTTTATATTCTTTTTTTTTTTTTGGTTTCCATTTCCTTTAGTTCTGACCTGATCTTTGTCATTTCTTCTGTCTTAACTGGCATGGGGCTTACTTTGTTCTTTTCTAGTTCTTTTTAGGCATGACATCTAGTTCTTAATTTGTAATCTTCCTGTTTTCTTAATGTAGGTATTTAGTGCTGTGTACTTCCCTTTCAGCACTGCTTTTCCTATGTACCAGCAATTTTAGAAGCTGTGTCAACTTTGTCATTCATTTAAAAATAATTTTCAATTTCCATCTTAATGTCATCATTGATCCAAGGATATTTCAGTAACAGTTTCTTTAATGTTTATGTATTTGTCTAACTTTTGAGATTTTCTTTGGGAACTGTTCTAGTTTTATTCCACTGTGGTCTGAGAAAATAAATGGTATGATTTTGATTTTTCTAAATTTACAGAGACTTGTTTTGTGGCCTAACATATAATCTATTTTGGAAAATGTCTTCATGTGCTGATGAGAAGAATGTTTCTTCTGAAGTTTTAGTATACAATGTTCTGTAAATGTTCGTTAGGTTCATTTTTTTTTTTTTTCTAGAATCCCACTCAAGTCTAGTGTTCTTTGTTTATTTTCTGCCTATCTACTTCTGTCGGGGGGTGTTGACATCTCCAGCTGTTTATGTGGTGAATCAATTACTTTTATTGATTTGCTCATGTGCATATTATGATGCTATGGTTTCTTTCTTTCCTTAGATGTAGTAGTACTTATTTTATGAATCTAGGAGCTGCTATATGAGGCACATATATATTTATGATTTTTGTATATTGTTGTTGAGTTGATACTTTCATTATTATACAATGATCATTTGTATTTTTTTAAATATTATTGATTTAAAGTTTTTCTTTTTCTGATTAACAGTAGCTATTCCTGCTCACTTTTGGTTTTCATTTGCATGCAGTATTTCTTCCCATCCCTTTATCTTTAATCTATGAGAATTTTTGTAGGTTAAATGGGTTGCTTGGAGACAACATATAATTAGGTTCTCATATTTTTTTAATCCATTTTTCCAGTCTATATTTTATGTAAATAGTTTAAATGCTATTTAAGATAGTGTTTTCATCATCATATTGATTGTTACAAAGTTGCTTTATTTTCTTCCTTGTTCTCCCTTACTGTTTTATAAGACCTGTGGTATTTAACTTTCAGACATTTTTACACTGTTGGGTATGTATTGGACTGTTCCATATACAAAGTACTTTTAAGCATTTCTTGTGAGCTGGTCTAGTGGTGAAAAATTGCCTTTATGGTTTGCTTATCTGAGAAGGACTAAATTTTTCTTCATTTATGGGACTTAGTGTTGCAGGATACAAATTTTTTTCTTTGAGGCGAGGTTGGCAGTTGTTTTCCTTGAAGAAACTTAAAAAAAAAACAAAAAAAAAACCCTCAATCCTTTTTGGCTTGTAGTAAGGTTTCTATTGAGAAATCTAGTGTTAGTCTGATCGATTTTTCTTTATAAGTTACTTGATGCTTTTATCTTTTGACTTGTATAATTTTCTCCCTCACTTTGAGTTTGGCCACAGTGATGACTATGTGCATTGGTAATGTCCTATTTGTCATGAATCTTCCAGGTGTCCAACAGCCTTCTTATTTCTTGTTGTCTGAATCTCTGGCAATACCAGGTATGTTTTCCTCCATTACTTTCTCAAATAGACATTCTGTAATTTTTACTTTTCTTCTTCTCCCTTGGAGATACCTATGATTCTTATTTTTTTTTCATTTTACAGAATCCCATATTTCTTGGAGAGATTATTCATTCTTCTTGATTCATTCTTCTTCTTTTTTGACTGAACAGGTTAATTCAAATGGCTCAACCTTTAAAATTCTATCTTCTACTAAGTATAGTCTGTTGTTAAATTTTTTTATCGTATTTTGAAATTCGCTAAATGACTCCCTTACTTCTGGAAGTTCTGGGGGGTTTTGTATATTAACTAATCTTTAAAGAATTTTTCATTTATGTCTTGAATTTTTTTGTTGTTTCTTTCTTTGTTGGTTTTCCATATTCTCATCATGCCATGGATCTTACTTGCAGTCCATATTCTGACTTCCATATCTGACATTTCAACAATTTTCATTTTGACAGAGTCCATTACTAGAGGACTACTGTCATGCTTTGACAATTTCAAACAGCATGTTCTATCATGTTACTAAAGTTCTCATGCTGTTTGATTCTCATCTGTAACCTCTTCTTTTAGCTAAAAACAATTTTGTGATATACCTATTGCTGGAAACTCTGTTGCTTCATGAAGAGGGGGAAAAGTCAGTGGATGGTTCCACTGACTGGTGGTGTTCTTGGGTCATTCTCTGGACAATTTTCAAGGCAGCAGGGAGATGGTGCACTGTGAGCCTGTGACACTGTTGTTCCTCTGCTTCTCCACATTCTCTTGAAGTTATCACAGTCCATGCAGGTGCTGGGTGATAAACATGTAGAGGGGTGTACTGGTCTCCAGGTCACTGCTTAAAGCTCAGGTCAGGGAGGGTGGATCCCTCTCTGCAGAGGCAGATGGTCATGACCATTTGTTCTATCTAGGACCCTTGGTGGTAATGGCAGTGGTGGCTGAATGGGGCTTCTTAAGTGGTGGCAGTGATTACCAGGACTTTGGGAGTTTACTCCACCTGGATTTGGTAGTTTAATACACAGCAGGAGGTTCAGTGCACAAGGGTTTGCAGCAGGTAGCATTTGACCGTGGGCATTCACTTTGGTCCTTTCTGGTAGCAGTGCTGGCAGGAGTGGCAGCAACATGCATGATCGCCCTGTTAACATGCCAGGGGCCATGGGTGGATGGTTCACTCAGGCTTTGTTGCAGCAGTAGCTAGATGGAGCCACCCAGGCAGTGGCAGCCGGCATGAGGTACTTATACTCCTGAGTCCCCCAGTGGCAACAGGCACACACCCACCCACAAAGTGTGTGAGATCTCCTGGTTTCCCTGTTCCCTCCCATTCCCAGTAGGAGCAATGGGGAGGCGGCAACAATGGGGCTATTTTCCAGGTTGATGCACCACACAGGGGACTGAACTGCAGAATGGTGCCAGCCACAGGCCCAAGAATAGAAGCCGGTGGAACTCCACTGTATTTCATCTCCAGAGTAATCCCAGCACAGGATCTTCAGGCAGTTCCCTGATCAGTCCAGAGACCTGCTGGAATGGAGGGACCCTTCTTCAGCTCAGATTGCAATGTCTGCCAGGGAAGTGTGGGGCTGGAAATCTCTCCTCTGTCTCTTTTTCACATTGAAGTGCTTCTCCGGGTAGCTCTCTTCCTGCCAAATGGCTCACTCTATGTCCCTGTCCTTCACTTTTGGTTTCTTTTTGTTGATTCCTGATGCTTTCTCTTAGATGACTGATTTGAAGATGAATATAGATTAGCTGCTTCTATCCTCTCTATGAGAATGGTGTGTAGAGGCTGCTTCTAGTCCTCTTGATTTCCTCCTCAGAAATAGAGTTTTTAAAAGAGAAATAAGCAAGAATTCTCCATTTCCTGTCTTCAGAAGAGACCAAACATTCTGACAAAATTGGGAGTGATTAATCATTCCCCCTCCTCCTTTAACTCAAGTAGTGGCAGTTTACTGTCTCCTATATGCAGGTTGTGCACTAATGTGCTGTACTCTTCCAAGACACAGAGAAAGGCTTTAGAAACCAGTGACAATGGTAAGTCGAGCCAGAGCAGAATGCCAAAGATATATGAGTTTTCTATGCTTCTGGGAAATAATACAAAGGTTGGCTGGGGTTAAATAATCATTGTGATACTTAATTTTAAAATGAAAAAGACTAAGTCTTAAGAACAGGAATGACACTTTTAATAACTGAAGATGACAGAAAAAATGTACAGAATCAGACTAAGCTGTTAGAAGGTGATTACCACTCAGTGGAAAAAGAATGAGAAGTGGATTATATATTATAGTTGATAGGAGTTATTGGAAAAAATAAAATTGCTTCATGTTTATACTCCTATGACTTAAGACTATTCATTCAAACTGATTATACTTATTTGCATGCTATCACTGTGTCTCTTTGCCATAAAAATATGTGTCAAAATAACACTGATTAATTAAAGTCTGGTGAATGGGTTCAACAGCTTAGAGGTTGTATTGGTCATTGATATGTGGAGATGGCATCTTCAATATACAAACTAATTGTTTCCATCACTTATGGAATAAACGAAGACCTCAGAAAAAGACAACATGTAGCTTGCTGGATTATAATGAGTTCAAAAAGCCATAAAAATTACTGCAGTGGGAAAAAGTTGATTTTGCAAATATAAAATGGTATTAGGAAAATTTTATAGATCAGCATTTGTGTGTGTGTGTGGGGGTGTGTGTGCCTAATGATATTTTAAAGATATGTTTAAGGTATATGAGCTAAGTAAGGAACCAATTTTTAAGTTGTGTCTACCAGCTAGTATAGCAAGAAAAAAAAAAAAAGACTCAATTTAAGATCCACGGTAAAATAAGCAGTGTCTATATTGGCAATATATCTATAATTGGGCCCAACCCCTTAATTATTTCTTTGTGTTGGATGTGAATTCAATAAATACTTTTGAAACTCTTGACAAAATTTTATTGTGCTGTCATTACTTCTTGATGGCTCAGAACACCTGATTTCAACCATTATTTTGATGTCACAGGAATTTGCTTATATTTACTGGCTCAGGTATCTTAGTTTCTAGAGGAAGCAATTTTCTAGTAGGATTATTTAGCAGTTGAATCAGCAATTATGTCACTCTCAATCAGATCTTCTCTATTAAAAATTCTACCTATGGTAATTTTCACAAGTCTTACTCTGGAAATGATTATTTATTTAAGCTAATATTCAGAGAAAAATGAAACGATATTTTTTTCCATTTCTGAATTTTATTACATGTGTTGATATGCATGAATTTACAAATTATGAGTTTGCCAGTGATAATACTTTTTTATAAAATGATTTTTAATAAATTAAGATAAACATAAAAATGTGCCATTGTGGTTTGAAGAAGGATACTGGCTTGCACCTTTTGTTAGTTGTAAGGATCTGTACCTTAGTAATTCATTTTCAAGAGTATATTGGTAATACTGATAATTTTTCAGAATGAATTTCTACAGACTTTGTGCTTTATCTGCAGTATAACAACATTATCTGCAGTGTTGGGATACATTTTAGAAAGTGTCATAAGAATTTGTTGTTTATTTTTCTCTTGCTTAAGTTTAATAAAGGCTACTTCTATAACTAAAAAAGTTGCAGAAAAAGGAAATGATCTTCTAAATAATCAGAAATACTTTTTCAAAGTGCACTAGAGTAAAAGTATGCAACTTTGGGAGAACATAAGAAATAAAATATTATATGAATACTGTTTACTTAGAAATTTATAAAACAATTTTTAAATATAGAACAAGCAAATTGCATTTGTTTATATGATCATAATTAGAGTTGAGGATGAAAATAATCAGAAACAACATAATAGCATAAGAAAGCTCTCAATAAATACTGAGTATTACAGTAGGTGTTTTGTATGTATTTGCACAATGTATCTGTACAACAATAGCCTTAGGAGGTAGCTATGTGTATAGTGGTGTGCTAGAATAACTTGTACTGGATTACAAAAGCCAGTAGTTAAATTTTTAGGAATTTTGTAAATTGGTCAATATCTTATTGGTCTGAATTGGGCCATATTTATATCATGGAAATTAATAAACAGTACAAAGTAAGAATTTATTTATTTATTTTTTACTCAGACAGCCAGTTGTTAAACATTTGCCAACATGTTACTGGGTAGATATTGTTGTTATTTCTATTTCACAAATGAGGGGATTGATAAAGGAGTTAAGTTCCCAAAGATGCAGAACTAAGCAAAAAGAGTTGAATTCAATCTAGGTAGTCTAATATACAACTTTTTAAGGAAGTCTGGGCCAGGCACAGTGGCTCATGCTTCTAATCCTATCACTCTGAACGTGGAGCAGGAAGTCTTGAGCTCAGGAGTTTGAGACCAGCCCAAGCAAGAGAGCTACCCTGTCTCTTAAAAACATAGCTGGCATTGTGGTGGACGCCTGTAGTCTCAGATATTTGGAAGACTGAGGCAGGAAGATAATTTGAATGTAAGAGTTTGAGTTGCTGAGACCTAGTCTGACACCACTGTGCTCAAGCCTGGAGCAACATAGTAAGACTGCCTCAAAAAAAAGAAAGAAACAAACAAACAAAAAAAAGAAAGAACTTCTTAGAAAAAATATAGTCATTCTAGGCTTTTGTGGAGTACTTCCAGAAAGCCTCTGACTTCCCATTCCCTCTGAGTAGCAGTTGTTTCCAACACATGATGAGGGCCTGCCTGAAGCTGAGGTGACACTCCACTGAGAACTTGGTTGAACCACTCCATGGCAGGGCTGTTTCACACAAGACTTTGTTCCCACTGCCACACTTCTGGGCATCACCTCCTCTCTGCTGGTTGATGCCAAGACCTCCCTCTAGTTTTGTCCCCCAGATCCATTCTTCTCTCAGCAGTGAGAGGACCTTCAAAAGCACAGTCTGCTCATGTCACTTGATGTTTAAGTGCTTTCCCATGTTCTCCATTGTATTCAGGAGCTTGTCCAAATTTTCTGGTCCTTGGTGGTCTGGCTCTTGCTTACCATTACACTTTATTCTTATCACAGTCTGTGCTATATGTCATTCCATATACTGTGGAATCTATAGTTCCTCTAATACCTGCTTCTGCCTCTGCACCAGTTACTGTCTCTCATGTTTCAATATCGTGGTACCTTTTATTGAGGTGGAGTAGTTCTTGAACATTCCTAGTTTTCCAGGCAGCACAATAGAATAATAGGAACATTTTCTGCATATTAAAAATATAGCTTGACAAGCATTAACATTGTGTGTATAACACATAGTCATATTTACATAGTGTTTTTTTCTTTTTCTATTGTATAAGCTATAGATAATAAATAGCAGCCAGAACTTGCTCATTCATACGTACTGATTTCTGTTTAGGTAATTTGCATATATATATTTTTCGTTCCTTTTCTTTCTTTTTATTGACCTTCTACCCCCCCTAAAATTGAATTTCAGACAAATATAGAAACATGCAATACTAAGGAAAATTATTTTCAACCTCTATTTCCTGTGACTGCATTTTCTTTTTGATATCGCAGCTACAAAAAATGGCCCTTTGAGCCTGGGGTCCATTTTAGCATTTCAATGGGACTGACACTATTATTCAGTGATATCTGTGGAATCAAGTAAAATACTAAAATTTCCATTTATCCAATGGGAAAATTGTGTTGGCTTTTCCAATGCTCTCAGTTTTTTACACTCTTGTCTAAAATGCCCAAATATTTAAGTACTCATATTTTAATAAACAGATGAAAGGACACAAAAGCAGTTAATAAAAAACTTCAAAAAAAAAAAAAAAGCCTAGATAGCTTAAAAATCAAAGAAACTAAATGACTCCAAAGTCAGCCAAATTTGGTAAAATTTACGAGTGAGAGAGGGGATATGCTGTAAAACGGACCTGAAAGGAAGAATACACAAATATGAATCACGATTGTACTTGGCTTATAGAATTATCAGGGACTATAATTTACTTGGTTCTTTCAAGAGCAGCTGTACTTACCTGTTGTCATCTGTAAACGCCTGTTATACAGACAAATTTTGGCTATTCACACACATACACAAACTTCGCAATTAAAGGAAAGAGAAGAGAACATGAAAAAATAGTGAAGACTGAGAACTCAGATAAATATTCAATGCAGCTTAATATTAAATAAAAATTAAGAAATGAATTAAACCTTTAACTCCAGGAAAGAACTCTTCTTAACTTTAGAATTATGGAATCTAAATTAGAGTGCTACAGGTCTTTAAAACATTTTCTGCTACTTATTTTATGATGCAAAATATGAGCCATGAGTACAGAGAATTGAGATGTTGAGTTTTTAATGAATGGTGGGAGGGAAAAAACTCCAGAAATGACAAAGGATATTTAGAAATAGTGGCAAGTTTTGTCCTGGACTCAACTTGGAAGACAGTCCCCCCACCAATTCAAGGATTTTAATATTCTTTCTATTTCAACTGCAGAACAAAAGATATATTAAAAAGTTATACAGAGACAGATGGAATTTGCAGAGCACATTTGAATTTAAGGTGCATTTTGCATATCTTGAGATTTTAACTTGCTGCATATGAAGTAGCAAAATAGATGCATAACTAGAGCCATAAAATACAGATAATCAAAACCTGTATTCCAGGTATTTTATGCCTCCCTTATAATATGGGAGACTGGTAGACAAGAAGCAGTTTCAGTCTCTGCAGTTAGCATCTTGTTTTGTTTGGTGGGTAGTGAGGACCTCTGGCTCTCCTGGGAGCAAAGACAGGTGCCCCACTGTGGTACCATCATAAGCAATTGCTACATCTGAGAGAAGGAAAATCCTGCCAATCTGCCTTTCAGAACTTAGCATGCTAACTTCAAAAGAATGCAGGGGATTCCCCAGCCCTAGGGTCTGGAAGGTGACCTAGAGCACACAAACTATTACGTCATTAGTTTAAATATGCATTGCCCCCACCACAACCACCTACCATGGGCTTTCAGAGAGGCTCACTGGAGATTTGCATGTACAGTAAGACTCAGATTATATAACTTCTAACTGGCCAGCACAGCATTATGATGGTGATGTTAAGCAGGTGTAGCAAGGAGGGCCTAGCCTACACAATATAAAACAGGACTCCAGACCATAAATGAGGTCTCCTGTTATGATAGGGAGCCTGTTTGCTGCCTGGCAAACATATCTTACTTTGCTCAGTAAACATTATCAGACCCTGTGTGTGTGTGCAAGAAAGGGAGACTGTCCCTATGTCTGCATCTACAGATACATTCATCTATCATCCTCCCTGTTACTAGAACAGCTTATAAACTCACTCGATTTTAGGATAATTTGCTTATGTTCATAATCTGTGGTAAAAGATGATTTAGGCCTGGACAAAGACTGTAATAAGAGCTTAGTTTAAAAAAAAGAATTAATTTTAGATACTTATGATGTAAAATCAATAGACAAGAACCCCTAACTCCATGTGGATACTGCAGAAATCATCCCTGACTTCACATTTCAGAAGTTGTAGGTCAGCGAATGTTTGACCTATTAACAAGAATAGGGAATATAAGAATAGGAGGACCAGGCTTAACTGGGGAAGGGCATGAGTTCATTCATTTTTCCCATGTAACTATATTAAGATTTTATTTTGAGCTGTATTAAGCACTAAATATAAAGACATGGTCCTTGCTCTCAAGCAGCTCACTGAACTGAGATCAGAGAAATTAATGGAGAATAGAACACCAAGAGAGGCTGCATTTGAGAACAAGTATAGTCATGAGGTATTTTTATGACTTTAATCAGTGACCCAAAACATTTTCTTTTACAGTAGACTTTTGAATTGTAAAATTTAGATGGTACATTTCAACTGATTATACTCAATTTACATTTATTCACCACTTACTTGGTTTTCTTCCTGAACATATAATCATTAAAAAAATTTTAAATCTAGTTGCTATACAAAACATTTTTTCTGTTGAGCCAGAAAAAAACAAGTCTTCACTTTCAACAAATTATACCTTAATCATCATGGAGATCTCTTAATCTATTCATTTTCTTCATCCATAGTTGCAGAAGTAAAATACATGTTCAATGTCAGGTCAAATTGTATATGTCAATCAAAAATTAGTGACATATTTATAAAAGGGTTGAAGCATCCCCATTTGTGATATGGTAGACCAGCTGAGGAATTCTGGTTAAAATGTCCTTAGACTAGTTACAGCTATGGTTTTTTTTTTTTTTTATTGTTGTTGTTTTTCTGTTTTTATGCTAAGTGAACACATTTTAAAATTTGTTTAAAAATATTAGTCTTGGCTCGGCGCCTATAGCTCAAATGGCTAAGGCGCCAGCCACGTACACCTAAGGTGGCGGGTTCAAATCCCCAGCCCGGACCCGCCAAACAACAATGATGGCTGCAACCAAAAAATAGCTGGGCGTTGTGGTGGGCGCCTGTGGTCCCAGCTACTTGGGAGGCAGAGGCAGAAGACTCGCTTGAGCCCAGGAGTTGGAGGTTGCTATGAGCTGTAATGCCATGGCACTCTACCCAGGGGGATAGCTTGAGGCTCTGTCTCAAAAAAAAAAAAAAAAAAATTAGTCTCAATAAAACATACAAATTCTACTCACTAAAAAGACATAATTCCCACTGCAAATTACTAATCTGCAATAATGACTTATGCTGTTGAGAATAGCTGACATGAATCATTTGTTAGAAATAGCTTTGTTACAATGGCGATATCAAGTTTCTGTACGTTCATGTATCAAGATAGAGAATTGCAGTGAGCTTTTGTTACCACTCCATAGTCAAAACCTGTCTGAGAAGACAGCAGGATTTTCTTGATGAGGTATATGTACCAGCTTTCAAGCCACCCATATTTACAGGCAACTTCTGAGTCTTGAATATTTTTCTTAGCATTCTTGTTAGGGTTTGGCAACCTTGTTCTCAGTTTTTGGTGTGTTATTGGCTGAAGAATGATCAGACTGGGCAAGAGTAAGGCAAGTATGAAATGAAGTGAAGAGAGATAAGATAGGTTTACAGAGTAAGAGCAAGAAAAATTCACCACAGATGACCAACAGACCCCTTGTTATAACTAAAAGGCCTTGACTATGGTCTGGGGGTCTTGCTTTATAGTATCTAGATTGGGCACTCCTTATCGTTCAGAGGTCACCATGGATGACCTGTTGGGCAGTCAGGAGTTACAGAACCTGAACCTTAGCATGTGGACTTCCTGTGACCCTCCAGGGAAGCTCATTTGCAGTGGGAATTCCAATGCATATTTAAACTAATGACTGGATGATTAGCCTTAAGGTTGTTCTGGGTCACATTCCAAAATCTATTTGGTCTGTGAGCTAAGGAATCCTCTGCATTTGTTTGCAGTTGGGGTGCTAATATCTGATTGGTAGATTGGTAGGACATCTCTTCCTCCCGCTGCTGTGGCAGTTCCTCAGGGGTGCCCACCTCCGTCCCCTATGAGGGGCTGGAGGGGCTGGAGGGGCTGGACATCTTCACCTTCTACCTACTATTCTGAGCACCAGACATCAGGATTGACATGAAGCACCTTAAAATAGAAGTACTCCGTATTCCACAAGAGCTTTGTGTCAGTATTTTTCTTTGGCTTCCTAGGAATCTATAACAGTATTATATTTTTATGTTTTCAATATATTTTAGGACAGAATCTTCAGACGAGAGGGGGATTATTAGTTTCTTAAAAATAATTTGTCTTTGTATTAAGCAAGGTAATTTCAACCTCAACTTAAATGGGAGCTCTGATATATGTAAATGTTAAATTATTGGCTGGTTGAAGAAATTGCCATGAAATTAGTTTATTTAAACAAAGACTTGAATACTTAACCTTTATTTATAACACTAATTGTATAAAACTTAGGGAAATCAGAATATTTCACCCCCAAATCTATTTCTAGATATATTTTGAGACCACTCCCATAGGTTCAGCAGACAGAAGGAATGTGGCAAAGCTGTCTTTTGAGGGGGGGTTTGTATCTATAGGGAATCTTCCTTAATATATTCAGATTTTTCTCTTCTCTGATCTGGGAAAGATTAACTGAAGAGTCTGACACTTTTAAAGGTCTGAAAAGAAGTACTTATCACCTATTTTCTCTGAGGTTGCTACCTACAACAGCCATCATATATGTACCAAGATCATCTTTGCTAGCCAAGTTTCTTCCTTTCTCCCCCCCACCCCCACCATTACCTGTCTTTCCATTAAAACCTGTTTTGCTACAATTCAAGGCCCCAGTCTTTATAAAAATCTGTACCTTATGAACAGGTTGAGTCTGCGTTCTGAAAGCTCCCATGAACACAAGTTAAATAAATTTGACATGCCCTTTTTGCCTGTTAATCAATCTGCCTCATGTTGTTGCCACCCAATCAGGTTCATCTTCCCCTGCCTCAAAGGAAGCCAATACCCAGAGGCAGGGTTCACAGCAGAGAATGAGTTTATTCTACACAGTGCTAAGTGGGCAACAGGAGGAATTTCTCAAATATATCTTCTCTGAGAATTTGGGAGATAGGTTTTGTAAAGACGGTTTGACTGGCAGATTAGACAATTAGGATCTACTTTTTGTTTGACTTCCTGGTGGAACCATCAATCCCTTGATACGGTCGGATGCCTGGGTGGGTCAGCTAATCCACCTGAAGGAGAACTTAGAAGGTAAACCCCCAAGCTAACCTTAGATTTCACAGAAGTGAAGCCAACTGTAGAAAAAATTAAGAATCTCTATGGGCACCAAATATGTGACTCCAGAGAAGCAGATGGGGGACAGTGGCTAATTAATATCATTTTAAGCTAAGCCTATTTCTTCACAGAGTTTTCAGGCCTTTACTGTAGTTCTTGCCTTGTACTCCTTTATCAATTTATAAGGGAAATTTCAAAGTCAACAATTTTTTAGCAAACCTTTAGGGGCCAAGGGCCTTTGTTCTCACCAAACTCATAGAGCATTAAGAAAAACAAACTGATTTAACAACATAAAGATAAGTGTTTACCTTATATTTTTGAAATTGACCCATTTCCTTTTCTTTATGGGAAATTACTAAATGAAATAAGAAATTGTTACTTTATATTAAAATTTCAAACATTTTATAAGCTAAGTTTTTCTTAGCAAGGTGAAAACAACAGGCTTCGATTTAGGGACCCTAGCATTTCTTTCTTAACTCCCCCATGAAACCCAATAAAATAGTTGGTTAAATGGTTGTGATGTTTTTGTTTGTTTGTTTGTTTTTTAGCACAAGAAAGTTCCTCAACCAGACTCCCAGGAAATATAGCACCACCTCCCATTCTTAAGAAATTAAATTGTTATAGGTCAAGATTGGAGCATCACAAATATTTTAAGTATATCATTTAACTAAAGGAAATATAAATATATACACACACACACATATATATATATAGACCTACATACATAATGTACATATATGTGTATAGATGTATATATGTAAAAAACATGAATCACGAAGGTAGTTAAAAGTAACTTAGGGTCAAATAGCAATATAATAACTAAAGTAAGTAATACTGTATTGAGATGACCCTCTCCCTTTGTGTTTTCCTTTGTTATAATGACATATAATTTAGCTTTTCTCTTCCCAAAGCCTGGACCTTATTCAAGTTAAGCCCCTATAAAACCGTGTCTCTGTTCTTCAATCCTCATTTATTTCTTCTCAGTGACACCCTATAACAAACTTTCTAATAATTCACTATCTTGTATTTCTCACTCTTGTTTGGGTTTAATTGTTGTTTTCCTAAGTAAGTTGTAAACTCCTCCAGGATAAGGAGGAAATCATTCCCCCTCTTCAGAGTAATTGAAGTATTATGCTTATCATAGATACCCAATAAATATTGTTGATTATCAGCTTGAATATAAAGATTCAACAGAACTGTCCTTTAAGCTAAAATATAACTGTCCTGCAACTTAGGAGAATAATGTAAAATTACAAAATAAAGTATTAAAAGCAGATGAACTCTGTGACTAGAGAATTTTTAAAGCTACCTGTTAGCAGATGTTCAGGTATTAAAATAAGAAATGCTAAGCAGGAAAACAATTTTCAAAGATCATGGCCAGGTGTGGTAGTAAACCCTTGAGGGTTGACAATAAATAGTAAAAATAAATAAATAAAGAAGCAAAACTAATAAGAAAGGCAAAATATACTTCTATAGGGTGCATTCCTTTGCCTATTGACAGATTAAATTCCTCAGAATAGCTCCCATAATAACCACTTCATATGGAAAAGGAGCAGGTGTGAGATGAGGCACATTTGCATGTCCATATGATTTCAGGTAATTTATATCTGTCTACATAGGCTGAGCAATTTGTTTAATTGGTTTAAAATTTATAATTTTATCACAGCCATCCAGAGATATTTAAAAAGTTATTATATTTCATTAGCTAAGACTATTTACCATCATTCATACATTTTTCCCATCAGACACTAAATACCTTGGGCTAATCCTTTCTTTGAACAATATTCACTGTCATTCTTTCTATCCTCTTAACCCTGGCCATGACTTCTTTTCTGTCAAGTATGAACCAGTGCCTTGTCCTCTTAGCTTCTATTATGCCATTTCTGCTACCTGTACGATTGCCCAATTAATTGTAAAGTAGTAGTTTCATCTTGTTAGCAATACCCTACATTTTTCCTATAAATACAGATATATCAAACATACATTGGTCCTTTCTCACTCATTGCATAAAATATAAGCACTTTTGTTTGATTTGCAAAAATCTTGATAACATGATTTTTTTACATGACTACTTGTTACAACTTTATCTTTCCCTGTCCAAGTTCAATACCATATTTACATGTTTCTCTCCATGTCTATGTATGTATTCACATACTTTCTTTCTTCACATCCAAATTATTTTTTAAAGTCAATTTCAATTTCATGATGCTAGTTATGCCTGCATTAGCCTTTAGTAACCCTTAAGGTGATGTATAGTGACCACATTTGTCTCCAACAAATATAGTTGTATATTCATTTGTTGACTTTGGTTTACATATTTTTGGCCATTTTATCCTGTTCTCTATTTCTGTTCGTCTAAACTATATACTTTGGGGAGATAGGGATGTTTTCTTATTCTTGTTACCTTTTGAGTGGTGCTGGGTATATAATATGTGTTCAATATATGTGACATATATTAAATAAACCTTTTTATTATTCAGTAATAGAGCTAAATAATTGTGTGTCCTATGTCTACTACTAAATTAGGTGATATGTATAACTTATACTCCAAACTCCTTCCTTCTATAGCTGGCAGAAATGTATTACAACTACTAACTGATAAGGTTGCAGAGATTTTCCTCTAATATCAGGTATTATAAAAATAAAATAGCTTAACAAAATCTCCCCATATAAGCCATAAAATCCATATTAAAGCTACTTAAATATACAGATAAGTACTAAAGGAATAGAAATTCACAAACGTAAGTGTAGATCTTAAAAAGATCTCTTATTAATAACAGTAAAAAGGCAAACGTTGCTGATGATATGATCTTATATCTAGAATATACCAAGGATTCTACCAAGAGTCTCCTGGAATTAGTAAATAAACTAATCAGAATCTCAAGATAGAAAATCAGTGTATATAAATCAGTAGCACCTCTATATACAAATAACAGACAAGCTGAGAGTCAACTCAAAGACTCAAGAGCATTAACAATTGCTACACAGAAAATAAAGCCCCTAGGAATATACTTAGCCAAGGAGGTATAAGTTTTCTATAGGGGAACTGCAAAACTTTGACGAAGAAAATCGCAGTGGGTACAAACAAAGGGAAAAATGTAACATGCTCATGACAGCTAGAATCAATATTGTTAAACTGTTCATACTACCCAAAGTGATTTACAAATTCAGTGTAATTCCCACCAAATTACCAATGTCATATTCTGTAGATCTGGAAAAAATAATTTTGTGCTTCATTTGAATCTAGAAAAGTGCCTGAAAATAGCCAAAGCAATGTTAAACAAAAAGAACAAATTTGAGGCATCACATTATCATACTTGAAGCTACCAAAGGGCTATAATAAGCAAAAAAGCATGTTATCAGCACAGAAATAGAGACATAGATCAATGAAACAACGGAAAACCCAGATACAAAACCATCTGATCTTTGACAAAGCAAACAACAATGCACAAGGCATGAAATTATAAAAAATCTAAAAGAAAATGTAGGAAAAACTCTACTACTCTACTAAATATAACCTCGACAAAGAATTTGTGACTAAGACCCCAGAGCAATTACAGCAACAACAAAAATAAATAAACAAGATTTGATTAAACTAAAAATATTCTGCATAGTGAAGAAAACAATCAACAGGCAAACAAGATAGTCTACAAAATGAGAAAATATGCAAAAACTACACATCTGATAAAGGTTTAATATCCACAATCTACAAAGAGCTCAAGCAAATAAGCAAGAAGAAAACAAACAACCCATTAATAAGTAGACAAACAACATGACCAGAAGCTTCTCAAAAGAAGAAAGACAAATGGTGGCCAAGAAAAATAAGAAAAAATGTTCTGCATCATTGATCATCAGGAAATGATAATTAAAATCACAAAGAGATACACCTTATCCCAGCTAGAATGACTTTTATTAAAAAATCAGAAAAGAGAATAGATGTTAACATGGATGCAGAGAGGAAGGAATGCTTATATACTGTTAGTGGGACTGCAAATTACTACAACTTATTCTTAATGAAGACACCTGCACTTAAATATTAAATGTAGCACAATTCACAGTTGCAAACATGTAGAATCAAACGAAGTGCTCATCAATTCATGAATGGATTAACAATGTGGTATATGTACATCAAGGAATACTACTCAGCAATAAAAAAGATGAACTGATATCTTTTGCTGCAATCTGAATGGAACTGGTGTGAAGTAGCTCAAGAATGAAAAACAAATACCACATATACTCAATATTAAGTTGGAACTAACTGATGAGCACACATGTGCATAGATGGCAATAAAACTCATTGGACTCTCTGGTTGGTATACACACACACAGAGTATACATATTATATATCACATTTTATTAATCCACATGTGTTGGTGGGCACTTGTGTTGTTTCTATGTTTTTGTAAATGTGAATTGTGTTGCTATTAACATTCAAGTGCAGGTGTCCTTTTTATAAAATGACCTTTTCTTCCATTGGATATATACCCAGTAGCGGGAGGATTGCTGGATCAAAGATTGTTCTGTCTAATATCTTCTATGATAACCCTGATAAAAATGGAAGCCCTTCTTCTAAATTTGCTTGCAGTTTTATTTTATAGTAAATCTTAGAAACAACAAATTGCATTAATTTTAAAATGTAATGTGAAAACAATGGAGAAACTATCAATACCAAATTGGAACTTGTCAATTCATACTTGAGGGCACAAATGGAAGTAAATCCCAATGAAAATCAAGCTGGGGGAGCAGATGAGGGGTAAGTTTACATCTATCAGACACAATGTACATTATCTGGGTGAATTGCACAATTACAACTTTGACTCAATCTGTATGAAAATAAAGTGTGTAAACAAAACATGTGTACACCTTAACACTCTGAAATTGAAAAAAGAAAATCAAATATACTAAAAATAATTAAGTTCATGAAACAATTGACTATAAAAATTATTTTAAAATTACTACATCTATCAAATTTTGTTCAAATTTTTTCTACTGAAAAGTCAAGTGTAAAACTTCACAGATTTTAGTATAATAATGTACATATTTGATTTAAATCTTTCCAGTGCCAATCTGAACTTCCTAAAATATTGTATACATGGGGAAGAAGTTTAATATGATTCTTCTTTTTGAAATAAAAGACCTTTCTATGAAATTAAAAAATTAAAACCTCCTGGAAAGCCAACAGAGAGAGGAGGCTGAAGAGGAGGGGGAACAAACCAACCTGATGGGTGTTATTAACACTATTTGGGTGACAGGCACACCCATCGCTCTGGCTCAGGCATTACAAAAGTGACCTATGTGACCTAAAACATTTGTATCCCCTTAATATTTTGAAACTTAAAACAAGCAAGAATTAAATATAATAAAAAGTACAGTGGGATGGAGTATATACTTAGCATGCAAATGGCCAAATAAGTGAACACAAAATGCACATCATTAGTCATCAGAAGAATGAAAATTACAACTACAAATATACAATCATCAAAATGACTAAAAGTGAAAATTCTATTATCACTAAATGTTTGTGGAAATGTGCAGCATCCTCTCGTGGAGGGAGTGAAATTGTTGAAACCATTCTGAAAAGCTCTTACAATTTCCTATAAAATTAAATATACCCTATTCCAATTACCCAGAAATGGCAATCTTAGGCATCTACTAAAAGAATTGAAAAAAAAATCATTGTCTTCCTCAATGTGAGAATAGATAAATTTTTGTAAATTCATACAATTGAAAACCATACAGCAATAAAATGAAGCCAACTCTCAACACATGTAACAACATGAATGAGTCTCAGGGATGTTACATTGAATTAATCACATAAAAGCCCAAATATCACAAACATCAATTTTTATGGCAGTCCAGTACAGGAACATAATTTATTTTGAAAGAAGAAAATAATAGTGATTGTTGAGGGGGGATGCAGGGAATGGAGGTGAGTGCTTATAGTTAACAGCAATGAGGAAACCTTCTGTGAGGATGTTAATGTTCTGTATCAGTATGCATTATAGACATGCACACATTTGTCCAAAACAGTGAATATATACTTAAAATTAATGCAATTTGTTGTTTCTAAGGTTTACTATAAAGTAAAACTGCAAGCAAATATTGAGCTCTATTTAACAGTTGTTTGTTAAAGAGTGAAGAGTAGAGATATCAAATGCTGTATTTAGTTTTAAATGCATTAAAGGGTTCTGGTACAAGAAGGTTGACTAGATGGAGCTGGTGCACAAGTCTCCCACAAAGAGGAATCAAAATAATATGCAGCTATTCATGCTTCAAATAAATAACTGAAGAGAGAACACTGGGATTCAGCAGAGAAGTGATAAGAAGTGAGTGGGGAAACCAAAGGAGAAC
This sequence comes from Otolemur garnettii, assembly GCF_000181295.1. Taxonomy (NCBI): domain Eukaryota; kingdom Metazoa; phylum Chordata; class Mammalia; order Primates; family Galagidae; genus Otolemur; species Otolemur garnettii. The sequence continues at coordinate 16,188,154 of NW_003852397.1, read as the reverse complement.
AAAGCCACACGGGCTGCTTGACCAGGATTAGTGGAGAGATAGGAGAAGCCCCCTGACATGTGGAAAATATGAGAGATCCTTGAGTTTCACGTTCATACCGTAAGGTGCTGGCCATGTGCACTGAGGCTGGAGGGTTAGAACTTGGCCCAGGCCTGCTAAACAACGACAACTGCAACAAAAAATAGCTGGCACGAGTATAAGGTTGCTGTGAACTGTGACACCACAGCACTCTACTGAGGGGTGATATTGTGAGACTTTGTATCATAAAAAAAAAAAAAAAAAGCAAGTTTAGTGCCTATAGCTCAGCAGCTTAGGGTGCTGGCCACAGGCACTGGAGCTGGCGGGTTTGAACTCCTCCTGGGGCTGCCAAATAACAATGACAAAAACAACAACAAAAAAATAGCCGGATGTTGTGGCTGGTGCCTGTAGCCCCAGCTATTTGGGAGGCTGTGGCAAGAGAATTGCTTATGCGTAAGAGTTTGAGGTTGTTGTGAGCTGTGATGCCGCCTCACTCTACCAAGGGTGACATAGGGAGACTCTGTCTCAAAAAAAAAAAAAAAAAAAAAAATTCTAAGCTATGTGAGTGACCTCAATTCTCATGGGTCCCAAACTAATACTGCTGCTGATAAATTACATAGACATTGCTTGAACTCATGTGGAGTCCCACAGGCTTTTGAACCCTAAGCAGCTGCAGCTCAGAACTATTTAGAGATTCCAGTCCCCAGAAGACTCTGGCATGTTCTGTGGCTACTAATTACACCTCAGAGTCCAGGCCAGGGAGCAGGAAGGTTGGAAACTTTGGTCTGGAAATGAAAAAATAATTGAAGGAATTATACAGCTGAAAGCTCTAATAACAGATTAAATCAAGCAGAAGAAAAATTTTCAGAGCTTAAAGATAGGTCTTTTAAATTAACCTAATAAGATAAAAATAAAAAAGAAAATTAAAGAAAGAAAAAGCCTTCAAGAAATATGACTTTATGTAAAGCATCCAGACCTACAAGTCATATGTTTAAGTTTCTGTTAGGAACTTAAATCTACACAATAAATGAAGAGTTCCAGAAATGGTGAAAATTAAGATAAATATAAGTAACCTCATTTTCGGTTAAGCTAAAGGAAAATGTCTAAAGTAGTAGCTTTCAACCAGGGATGATTTTGTCCCTCACAGGAAATTTGGCAATCTGGTGACATTTGGGATATTGTAACTTTTTGGTTAGCATCTAGAGTTAGAGACCAAGAATGTTGTCAGACTTCTTTTGATGCAAAACTCAGCTTTTTTACAAGGAAGAATTATTGAGCCTATTGAGAATGTCAGCGGTGCTAACACTGAGAAACACTGATTTTTCTCAGTGGAGTGATGGTGCCCTCAAGGGATAAAAATATCATGTTGCAGAAGGAGCCCTTATATTTTTTACTACATTAATCTCAGTTATACATATGTATAGCACATAAATAGATATGCAGTACATACATATGTGACACTGAAATTTCATTGGAAAGCAATTGAGAATAATATCAAAAAACTGTTTCTTTGGGCAGTACCTGTGGCTCAGTGAGTAGGGCACAGTCCCATACACTGAGAGTGGTGGTTTCAAACCTGGCTCTGGCCAAACTGCAACAAAAATAGCCAGGCATTGTGACGGGTGCCTGTAGTTGCAACTACTCAGGAGGCTGAGAGAAGAGAATCACCTAAGCCCAAGAGCTGGAGGTTGCTGTGAGCTGTGACACTACAGCACTCTATTGAGGGGGCGACAAGAAAAAAAAAATGTCTCTTTATGGGAGAGTAATGACAAAAATGTTCATTTACTGCTCTAAAGAATAAACAGGAGAAATATATTATGAGTTTATAAAATGTGTAAAAGTAAAATATATGATAACAATAGTATAGCACATGGGTGGGAAATTGGAAGCATACTGTTGTAAGATTGTTACATTACAGGTGAAGCATACCAAAAACAGTACACTGTTTAAATTGCAGGTGTTTATTATAAATTCTAGAACAGCCACAAAGCATTTAAAGATATAATTAGAAGATTGAAAATATATAGGCTGAAAACAAAAAAAATCAAATCAAGTAGAAAAACAGAAAAATAAGAAAAACAAGCCATCCATGAAACAAATACAAATGACAATCAAGATGTTAGTTTTTTTTTTTTTTTTTCTGGTGTCTATCATTTATTACATTAAATGTAAATGGTTTAAAATCACCAGACCTAACAAGGAAGTAACTAATTGGATAAAAAAGTAAGGTGTAGTCAATAAGAAACTAATATTAAAGACATTTTGAAGGCCATAAAAAGTTGCATCATGCAAACACTGATAATAAACACATTATGCAAATAGTGATAATAGAGCCCGTGTTTGGTTCTATTGATGTTCGACAAAGTACACTGCAGAAAGAAGTACTATCAGATAAATAAGGATACTACATAATGATAAAGGGATCAATTCACAAAAAAGACACAACAATTCTAAATTTATGAAAAATTAGTACATTGAATTTAATGAAAATTAATATCCACAACTAAAGTCATGCTTACAAATAAATTTATAGTATTCAATGCTTACATTAGGAAAAATAAAATCCTAAAATTAATTACTTAAACTTCTATCTTACGAAAACATACAATGTAGAGGAACTGTTAGCCTTGGGAGGGGCTGATACGGTGTCATCTCTCATGGGTCAGAACACTGTGCATGTATAAATTTCACAGCACTTTCTCTCCTTTTGTCTGCCAGACCCTGGGTGGTCAGGCAAGGTCCCTGTGCAGGGGGACTCCCAGTCTGCTGCATTGCAACTAGGTTCTCTGGTGCAACAGATGACATTGTCTTGGTTAAAATCCCAAGGAATCTACAAAAATACTATAACTAATAATATAATTTAGCAAGTTCATAGAATACATGGACAAAATCAAGTGTCTTTCATATACTGGCAATGAATAATTAGAAATTGAAATGTAAAAGCAAATATCTTATAGTAGCATGAATAATTATAAAATATTTAGAAATACAGTAGCATATGTGTGTAATCCATATGCTGAAAACTATAAAATACTAGTAAGAGAAGTAAAAGAAAACCTGAATATGAATAGAGAATTATACTGTGTTTGTTTTTTGGAAGACATGATACTATGTATTGTAAAAATTACCAATCTTCCCTTAAATAGTACATAGAAACAATATAATCTCAACCAAAATATTAATAGGGTTTTAGTTGAAATTACCAAGCTAATTCTAATATTTACATAAAAATGCAAAGTGCTTTTAAAATACTTGAAAGTAAGATCAAATTTGAGTGATTCACATTATTTAATTTCATAATTTTAGAATACTTCTATAAAAGGTACAATGTTTAAGACTGTGCTTTAGTGGAAATTATAAATAGTGTAGCCATGAACAGAAGAGAGCCCTGGAAATACACCCACACTTCCATGGTCAATTTATTTTGAATAAGTATAAAAGCAAATCAATGAAAAAAATCTGTCTTTTTAACACATGGTGCTGTAACAATTGTACAATCATATGCACCAAAAGGATTCTAATTGAAGACATTTCCCTATATATAAAAATGATCTCAGTTAGGTGTTGAGGAACCAGATGTCAGGTTTCTGTGTTCCCTGGTTCTTAGTTCCCAGTACTGAAGAATGATGTCTGGGACCAAGTCAATGGAATGAATGAGCAGACCGAGCAGGCAAACTGGCAAAGTGCCAAAGTACGTTTTAGTTATTTTTATTTTCCATTTTATTTTTATTAAATCATAATTGTGTACATTAATTCATGTATGAGGTACAATGTGATGATTTTATATACAATTTGGAATGCTTACATCAAACTGGTTAACATAGCCTTCACCTCACTTACTTAATTTTGTGTTAAGACTTTTATACTCTACTCTTAATAGATTTGACATGTACCCTTGCAATATGCACCATAGGTGAAGTCCCACTGATTATCATCCCTCCACCTGGCCTCTCCCTCCTCCCCTCTGCTTCTCCTCTTCCTTCCTTCATTCTGGGCAATAGTTGTATTTTGAAGGAACAGATCAGTTCCTATAAGTGGAGAAGATACTGATTTTAACAAGATTTCTCCTTTTATGCTAACTCCCTAGTTTTGTGTCAAGTGGGAGGTGGAATATTCATGATTTTTCTAGCAAAATTGTGGAAAATTCCTGGAATAGGGAGCCCTTCCCATTTATATCCTTGTAAGGCAATTTCTGGGGGTGCTGTAGTATTTGTAAACTGTCATGCCACTGGTATGTGTGAGATGGTGCTTTGTTATGCAAAAGCCCATTTGTGCACATACCTTGCTGTGCCAACTGATCTTCACTTAAGATTTTCCTGTTTCTCTATTGATGTTTACTTGGTCTGCTATGCTTTGCATGGTTAGCTTACAATTTTGACACATAAATTATGAATTTTTGTGATGTTTTCATCATTTCTGCTCATTACTAGCTGTCGCTGACCCCTCAGAAAGGGCATGGCACTATCCCCATAAACTTAGACTAAGGTGTTCCTGATTTCACTTCCTCTCTTGCCAAGTTTAAGAAGAAATTTAATGTTTGTTCATTGTTCTAATTCAAGCTTCAACATTCTTGAAATAGGACACAAAAACAAAAAATATACAACAATGTATGCCGCTCAGTAAAACGCTGCCACACAGTGACAGGAGCACAGCTGTGAGACACTGATATACCAAGGTTAGGAAAGCTTACTGAGTTGTGTGTTCTGAGTTGCCAACATAAGCATGCGGTGGCCAATTCACCTTGTATAACTGAACATAAATACACATGCACATGCACTATAATGTCTACAGATACTACATACTTATAGATAATTATATTTTAGTTAAGTAGTATTACTATAACATAAAAATCACATATTTTTAGTAAATTTAGAGTTTGAACCCATCACCATGATTCAATTTTTAAAAACATTTCCATTGGGGCAGCACCTGTGGCTCAAAGGAGTAGGGCACCCACCCCATATGCCTAAGGTGACCAGATTTTAACATTGGTAAAGCAGGACACCATTGACAGGGGGCAGGGACAGGGCCTGACAACAATGCAAACTTTGATAAGCAGTTCTCGATAATCACTTCTCAACAATTATTTGTTATTATTATAATAGTTTAACATTATAAAATTAACAAAAAATAATATAAAACTTATATCCTGGTGAAATAGCCACATGGCAGCCAAAAGCTGTATATTCCCTTACTGTTCTCCTGCCCGTTCATACATTCTTTCCAAAAATCCGGACTTTTTTAAAATGCTGCAGGATGCAGGACAAATTGTTAAAAATTGGGACTGTCTCACCAAAAGTAGGATGTCTGGTCACCCTACATATGCTAGAGGTGGTGGGTTCAAACCCAGCCCTGGCCAAAAAACTGTAAAAAAAAAAAAAATTCCATTATTATAGATTCCTTGTAACCATTTGCATTCAAGCTATATTCCTAAGCTCAGGCAATCACTGATCTACTTTCTGTCTCTACTGATTTTTCTTTTCTAAACATTTTGTACACATGCAATCATTCCAGGTGTGGCGTTTTGCTTACCAGTTAGCTTCATTTGTTTAGCTCAATGTTTCTGAAATTCTATGTTGTAGCACGTAATAAACAGAGTTGGTGAGTATGTAGAGAACCGGGTACCTTCATGCATTCCTGGTGGGAATGTAAAATGGCGAAGCCACTTTGCAGGAACATATTTTGACAGTTTCTTCAAACCTTAAAAACATAAAATTCCCATGTGAATGAGAAACTCCACTCTTATGTATTTACTCCAAAAGATGAAAGCATATATCCACACAACAGAATTGTACTTGAACATTCATACCAGCGTTATTCATAGTGGCAAAAAAGTGTAAGTAACACAACACTTTTATCAATTTGCCTTCCTCAACTGGTGAATGGAGAAACAAAATGTGGTATATGCAGAAAACAACTATACTACTAAGTTACAAAATGGATGTAGGATTCAAATCTGCTACCGCTATCAGGTTCTTAAAGTCAGTAGTCAGTATCATTCATGCTTTATTTTATTATTATTATTATTTTTTAAGAGACAGAGTCTCACTTTGTCACTCTCAAGAGAGTGCTGTAGCATCACAGCTCACAGTAAACGTTAGCTCTTGGGCTTAGGTGATTCTCTCTTGCCTCAGCCTCCTTGAGTAGCTGGGACTACAGGTGCCCACCACAAGCCTGGCTATTTTCTCATTGCAGTTTGGCTGGGGCCAGGTTTGAACCCACCACCCTTGGTATGTGGGGCTGGCACCCTGCTCACTGAGCCACAGGTGCCGCCCCATGCTTTATTTTATTTCATTGACACTTATTCTACAATGCCAAGCTTCTATTTCTATAAATCATACATTTTTTAACTTTATAGCTTCATGAGATTATTTAAAGTTTTTTTTTTTTCAACTAAAAAATGGGAAACTATGAGTTCATCATTGGGTTTGAAATAAAAAAAAGAATGTATTGGAGAGGCATTTAGGCGTCTATGTGAAAGCAAAGTCCAAAGCTTGAAACTTTTCTGATTTCAGAAGACATCATAATAAGAATGATGGTTAAAATAAAATGTCTACAACCCTTTATTTTCATCTCAGTGTTTCCGTTTAACTGCTTTTAAGAGGAGAGCTTCCTATACCTGGCTATATATCAGAATCTCCTGGAGTATTTGTATAAAGTGTAATTTCCAGGTCTTCACCTCCAGAGATTCTGATGAGTGGGTTGGCCTGGAGTGCAGCAAGCTGTGATGTTAATAATCCCCATAGATGATTTTAATTTAGCCAGCCTGTAGCATGTGGGAGCCATTGCTCTAAGTGAAATATCATCATGTATTTGCTTCCAGTGCAGACTGACATCATGCAGAATTTCAACCATAAGAGTTAGTAAAATGTTTAAAATATTCTGGATAGAGTATGAAGGAAAGCTGATTACCTCCAAAGACGTGCTAATTATTTTTAAGCATTATACAGCATATACTGGGAGAAGAAAAAGGGCTGCATAGCAATTCAGGTTTATGAATTTTCTGCACAATAAGAGCTAATTATAGTTTTCCTGTTTGGGGGAGAAGCACACTTAAAGCTGCATTTTGAAAAAGTGTTCTTTAATCACTGCAATCAGTCAAGTCAACAGATATTAATTGAATACTTTCTTTACGTGAGAGACTGTGGAAAATGATCAGAATAATATTATTACATGTTTTCCTGGATTTTTAGAAAATTCATAATCTCTTTATAGCTCTAAGGCATATAGTCAAATAAAAGTAATATCTGACTAGATATAAATTCTGCTATATTTTAAGCAATGAATATTTATTAAGTACTTAGTAAATCCTAGTGGCCATGTATGTGTTGTATGTTTAATTGAAAAAAGGTAGGACACATTTTTAGTGTCATTATATAGCTGAGGAAACAAAGATCCCAGACGGTAAATGGTGAAAGAAGGTGAGACAATCATTTCTGTAGCTTCAAGAGTGCTTGAAAACACTCTTGTAATAAATAGAAATATTTCAAAGTTCAAAGGAGATTTTCACTAGAGCCAATTAATCTTCTTTAGAAGGGACAGGAAATAAATGGAAAAGGAGAAAGGCTTCCTAAAGCCTGACTTGATGTTCTTGACGTTTTAATAAATGGGAATACACATGAGTAGAGGACATGTACACAAAAAAGAATAATGTGAGAAAGATGTTGAGATAAGAACACATGAGAAGTGTTTGAGTAACATAGGTGTGCTGGTTTGTGGAGTGTTTAGAATAGGCGTAGGAGTGAAGGAAACCAAGTGTCTGTAAAGGCTTGATTGAATTTTGGATGCTGGGATAAAAGAACTGTAATTCATGTTATCTGAAATTGGAAGTCATTTTTATTTTAACTCGGATAACAGTATGATATACTTATCAAATTACTGAACTATCACTATGTTCTTGGCTCCATGATAAGTACTGGAGACACAAGGGGGAAAAGACAGATACAATCAGTATTCTTATTCTGGTAGTAGAAGATTCCAAGTGTGTTTGGATGTCTTTGAAACATTTTATGGAGGGACCAGTATGAATTTTAGTCTTCTGTGAATAAAGGGTATTTGCCTCTCTGTGGACACAACCATTATTCACATGGTGTTGATGGATTGAAACACTAGGAATAACCAAACAAGCAAATGATTATAAATTATAATAATTATCATGAAGGAAATTAGTGGGACATTGAGATAGAAAATAACTTGGATCAGAAGGGGAATGGTACATAAATTGTGTATTGGGAGGACATGGAAGGTCTGCTGAGGAGGTGATATTTAAGCTGAGATCTAGAGACTAGGAATATATTAGCTATTGAACATGGAGAGATGTGCTGCCTGTAGACAGCATCTAGGGAGATGCAAAGTTATGCAAAGACTATAAGGAAGAAAGGCTATTTGAAAGGCAAAGAAAGAGAAAAACCATACCAGATGACTATAGCTAACAGGAGAGCAAGAGTGGCTTAAAATGAATGTAAAAAAGTCAACAAGGCCTGATCGTACCAAATTTATGTTAATGGCAGGATTCCAGATATGTTTGTATATCACTGAAAAGTTAAGAAGACATCATGACAACCTCAAAACACATGAAAAAAAATGCTCATCATCCCTAATCATCAGAGAAATGCAAATCAAAATCACTTTGAGATATTACCTAATACCAGTGAGAACAGCCCTCATCACAGGGTCCCAAAGCTGAAGATACTGGCCCAGGAGTGGAGAGGACACTTACACACTGTTGGTGGGATTGCAAACTAGTACAGTCTTTTCAGAAAAAAAAGTCAAATAACTAAAAATAGTCCTCCCATTTGATCCTATAATCCCGTTACTGGGTATTTCTCAGAAGAAAAAGAATCATTTTAATATAAGGACGCTTGTATGCAAATGTTTATAGCAGCTCAATTTATAATTGCAAAGATGGGGCAACAACCCACGCTCCCAGCCCGTCAACCCATAAATGGATTAACAAACTGTGGTATATGTACCCCATGGAATACTATTCAGCCATAGTGAAAGATAGGAACTGTGCATCGTTTGTATTTACCTTCATGGATTTGAAGAAAATTCTCCTAAGTATCTGAAGAATGGAAAATCAAGCATCCCGTATACGTAGTACTAGTCTGAAAATAGTAGATCAACAACTACAAGCCTGTACAAGTGAAAAACACAATTAAATTTAAGAAGGGGAAACAGGAGGGGGGCTTGGTAAATCCCCACGTATGGGGTACAAAGTGGGGATATATGACACACTTCCTGTGTGTCAAAGTCAACCACAATTCAGACTTTGGACTGGACTTTATCCTACAAACACAAATAATGTAACCTAATTGTATGTAGTCTTATATTAACTCATAATAAAAAAATAAAAAGAAAGGGACATCGACATTTTAATTATTATGTTAATAAGGTCTCTTTGTGTCTCTGTAGAAAACGGCATGGATAGGGCAAAAGTAAATAAGAGTGAAGTCAATTTCAGGCACAGGGTATAACAGTGACCTAGCCTGGGTTGATGGTAATACAGGTTTTGAAGCACATTTTCCAAAACAAATGCACTATCAGAAATAGGAAAATTATTCCTTCACAGTTCATTGAAGATGTCACTTAAATATCTTCCCTTATAGATATATGACCTATCATTTGGTATGTGTAATTAGAACTTTATTCCTTTTTGTAATTCCATATACCAGCCCCCTGAGCATGTTAGGGGGTTCTATAGTTTACGCTGCTTGGGTGCAAGTCCTGTTTCTTCACTTAGCTGTGTAAGCTTGGGTATATTACCTGGGCTAGGTTGCCTTTATCTTCTAAATAGGGTAATAATAGAGTCTATATAATAGATCATTTATGAGGATTTAATGGAATAACATTTGTATTTTATAAAATGTCTGTTGCTCAGTAGGAGAATAGTAAATGATAGCTAAGACCCAATGTTAGTGTTGATAATAGAAAAATAAAATAAAACGTGAATAACATTATGTATTTTATGAATAAAATAATTGTATATAGCTTTCTTTTGAGATTATAAGAATGGTTCATGAATAATTTTCCTTTAACTGAGTATGTGCATGGCTCCAGATAACTTTTTTATCCTACCCTGGGGAAGTCTGGGCTGATTATAGTTCATATAAAAAATGGCAGGGAAAACTATTTTCAAATCCTAACTTCAAACTTTTATGAGATACCACATCCACTGTAAAGCTTTGAGAGTTCATTGAATCATATTTTCCCTGTCCTGATAAAATATTAAGTTTTATTTCTGCAGAAGAGAACACATTCTCCCTATAAGCAACGTGTTCCTGGAAGTATAGTCAGGGTAGGCGTCTTGACTCCAGACTTGCAGAGAATTTTTCCTAATCGCATCATAGATTGATCTCTCCTCCTCTCATAAAGGCTGGAGAGATGGTAACAGAATCTTTAACGCTACACATAAGGGTAGAACAATACACATAAGGGGAGAACTTCTGTTTTATTGGTTGACTTTCAAACTCACAGTAACAAAAGGAATTGGAATCTTATTACAAAGGGCTCTAGGGACGAGTGCCTTATTACAAAGGAAGGGACTAGGAACTGAACTGTGTCAAATGGAGTTATTATTAAGACAAGTCATAAGCAACAAATCCTGGAAATTAGTATTGAAAGAATAATAACTTGTGTCCACAGCTCCTCTTACACAGCAAGAGGCCATATTCGAAGACACTGCGTGAGTTCAGGAAAATTAGTTGCTTGAGGTAAGGTCTCAGGCTGAGACTTCACCATGGAGAAGTAAGGAGAAGAGAGAAATCTGAGCTAATTCTCTTCGTGCTGGTTAAATGTCTTAGGGGCTAGTTATCGCTTTAAAATTGTGTGACTCAGGTTATCTTTTCCTTTTAAACACAGCGATCGAGTCCTTTTTCTCTTAGTTTGTCTGCCTCAAGACTAGTTAAAGTTGACCATATTCATCCTTTTTTTGTTTATCCCCACACCCCCAGAGAAAAAGATAAAAAAAGCATAATTCAAAAGTTCTTTCTCTCATTTATTTATTTAACAGATACGTACTGAGCACCTGCTGTATGACTGGCACTGTTCTAGATTCTGATGATAGAGCAGTGAACAATAATCAGAAGTCCTTCTACCAAAGTTGCATTTGAGGAAGGGGGACAGAGTTAACAAGGTAAATATTTAAATATATGATGTTATATATATATATGAACTAAAAGATAACTAAAAAGGAGGGTAAACAACATTTATATGTGGTTACTAGTGGTTGCAAATTTAGATAGGGTATCCTAGAAAGATTTCATGGAGTAGAAGATGTTTGTATAAAATCCTGAAGAGGAGAGAAGGCAAGGACAATCCAAGCAGAGAAAACAGTGGATACAAAGACCCTGCAGAGAGAGTGTGCCTTGTGTGTCCAGCCAGTGTGGCTGGCTGTCTTAGCCACTGGGTGGCTTATGAGCAATATAGACATATTTCTCATAGTTCTGTAGGCTGGACAGCCCAGATCAAGGGGCAGTCCGATTAAGAGTCTGGTGATGGTCTGCTTTCTGTTTCATGGACAGTGCACTCTCCCTGTGTCCTGACATGGTGCAAAGGGGTGCATGAGCTCTCTGGGGTCTCTTTTTCATAAGTGTACTAGTTTTTATTCAGTAGGGTTCTGGCCCACCAATCTAAAAACCTCTCAATAGGCCCCACATCTTAATGCCATTTCCTTGGGGGTTAGGATTTCAAGATACAAATTTCAGGGGACATAAGTATTTAGTTCATTGCATCAGGGCAGAGTGAGGAGAGAGGTATTAGGAGAAATGTCAGAAAGATAAGTGACAGGGAGGAGGGCATATTCCATAAAGCTTTGTAAACAGCTGAAAAATTTTGGCTTAAACCTAAAAAAACCATATGAATGTATTATTCCTGATTGCCACAGAGAAACAAAAGAATAAAACAAAATAACAGTAAAAACAGCACATTTTCCAAAAATCATTCCTAAATCATCACAGTCTTTTTCTATCTCCCTATCCTAGAAAGTCTCTTCTTGTCTCCCTTTTCCTGCTTACAATATGTACAATTGCAACAAATCAAGGCCAGTTCAGGCATTCAGGGATCAAATGGAAAATTTACTTTAGTGAAGCTCCCTGGATTAAGTGATTCCCCTGAGTGTCATGTGAAAAGGTTTTTCCTTACAATGCATATTTTATTTGGTGGATTCGAAACTGAAGCTGGAATTTCCTTGATACCAACTCAGTTTGTAGACTCCTTCCGCCAGGCTTCTGACTGTGTTAGATAGTAAATAGATTCTGTTGATATTTTCTTCCAGGTAGTATATTCTGATTAGTATATTTCAAGTGGTAATTACATATTGATCTTCTGTCTGAAAATTTTTAATAGGCATAAGCTCTTTGCTAAGGCATAAGCTTTTCTCAAGACCTTCATGCTAATTAAGGTCAGTCCGGGATTCAATGCCATATCCCTATGAATTCCACCTAGCAGGGGATCTAATGCAACAAAGCAGCTGCTCCCAACAGCAGCATTGCCAGCAATTTATGAGAACTTTAATTTATGGAATTTTATTTTAAAAATTGCATTGTGTGTAGAGACCAAAAAGTCTCTTGCTAATATCCCAGTGGAAACATATAGTCACTGAGGTTTGAAATATCTTAATCTCAAAGAGTCATAAAATGCCTATCGTGTGAAATAACAACACAGCGTCGAGTTTCTGATGTAGCTAAAGTCATAATATTGAATTCACAAGAAAGTTTGAAAAAGAACATAGCAATTTTATGTTCTTGTTTCTAGAACACCAAGCTAGATGAGAAATCTAAGGTAATGCAGTGACAATAAAAGATAGATTATATTTTCCAGAGGAAAATAATTTTTTAAAAGTGCTTTAATTCAGGAATGTGGTTTATAACTCGGGAAAACTAAACCACGTTAATGTTGAATTCACCAAACAGGCATTTTAGATGATGCTTTGGGGAGAAGATAGGCGGTGGTAAAAGAACCGACTTTCTTCCATGACTTTAATTTTAATCATAACTATATCAGGATGGAATTGAACTGGAAAAAGTTACATTCTGTATCTGAAAGTAAAAACCTATAGGATAGAGCATAGCATGGGTGTGGAACTCCACCATTTATAACCCCTTAAGATTTTGTCCCTGTCTTTAAAAATATAGATAAATGCATCAAAACATTGAGAGGAATAATTCAACTAATGCATTTAAGGCACTGAGAAAAGTATCTAGTAAATATGTTAGTATCTAAATAGATATTACTATTTATGATGGTTATAGCATTCATTTTGTAGGTCATTAATTTTCTATTATTGGCTTAAAGAGACAACTATGCATAACATTTTGTTGGCAGGTAATATTTTATTATTTCTAATCTAGAGATTTCAGACTTGGATCAAAATTTAAAACAAAGTTTATAATATTTAGGGAACCTGTTAAAAAATTATGTTTGGTCACATGTCACATCATAGGAAACAGAAGCCTGGGGTAAAGGCCACGGGTGTGAATTTTTTAGAAGGTCCCCAGTTGATCTTGGGCAGTAAGGACTGAGAATTGTTGGGCTAACATACATTGTTCTTATTTCTGATTGAGCCCTTGTTTTTCTGGTTCCGTCATCAGCGAATGTAATGAGTAGTTTATCATCTTTTGTTGAATTCCTTTACACATGTTGAAAGTCCACAACAGTGGATTTTAATAGTCTCTCGATTACCCTCCTACTCCTAATTCAATTCATCGTAAAATCTGAGACCTGCAAGAGAATGGTGAGATGATTTTGCAAATGTTTTTATTTGACAAATGAGGACAGCGAGGCTGAGAGAAATGAGTTGATTTGACTGAGGTCTCTGGGGAGTGGGTGACATTATTGTAATCTCAAGAACATGTACTCCTGTTTGCACTGTCCAGTGCTCTTTTGACTGTGCTGCATAAGCTGAACTTACTTATCATTTCCTAAATGTTCTCATTTTTAATCCTTTTCGAAATTCAGCATCTGTGCCAAGCTTCAGATGAATAGTACAGTTAGAGAATTACCATGCAGTTTCTCTAATCCATGCACTATATTTGCTTTCTTATCAATCCTGCTGATTCAGACTACAATCTGGAGTGATCGTTACATTTTCCTCTGCTAGGTTAGCATTTTTATCATTTCGTCCTCATTTGGGTGCAGTTTCTCCTTTCCACTTTAAACAATGTTATATTTCACATTTTCCCTGGCTATTTTTTTTTAAACATTTCTTTATTCTTATGACCTCAAACTGTCATTTAACATAATCGATAGTTTCTATATTTCCTGTGCTAAACAGTAAAAGTCAATTTATATTTTCTGATGTCTAATTTTATGCGCTCATGTCACCTGAAATGTATGAGTTTTCACTTCTTATTCAAATCGGTGGTTTCTCTATAAACAATACCCAATTTTAATAAAACTCTCACCCTACCATAGACTCTGACAGGCACAAGAGATTTAACTTTTTATAATTTTAATTCTCTGAATTTCTTATTCAACCTTACTTTTATATTGTTTCTCATCATATTTTTATAATTTTGATAATACTATGTAAACTCCCTTTAGTGATTAAAATAGTACCTAAAAATCCTATGTTTATTAAATTAAAGATATCAGAAACTACCTTATCCTGGCAGATCTAGTTCTATAGCTATTTCAATAAAATGAGTTAAAATACTCATAACTTTTTTATTGAAATATTTCAAAGCTGTAAGTCCAAAGCACCTAACATGTGAATATGATACAATGGAATTTGACAGCCAGCCCTTATCTGTGGTTACATAAAATACTATTAAAGAAATTAAAAATAACATTTAAGAGATCTTATTTACTTCTGTTTTACTATTTCTACAGTTCAGAACACACATTATTTGATCTGGTTATTCAAAAATGGGAATGGCAGGCCAAACAGCAAACTGAACTACAAATCGACAATTAAGTCTGTATTCTGAAGTTTGATGTCAAAGCCTCTTCAGCATACATTAAAAAAATGAATTTATGAATAGTGAGAGAAAATAGGCCTAGATAATTAAAAAATCATGTGCAAGTAAATACATGAATGTGTTAAAGAAAAAGCATTAACATTAGCATAAAAAGCATCTGGACTCTGAAATAGGAAGAATTGCATGGCTGTTTATTTCTTTAACATTTTACTATATATAAAAGTATGGAATATACTTAGAAAAGTATGTAGTGTTTACTTTTTAAATGCACAAATTCATAAGTATCAAGTTTGATGGATGGTTCCAAAATGAATAGACCCGTGCAGCCGGGGCTCTGCTAATGAAATAAAGGGATATCAGCATTTTTGAAGGCTACCTTTGCCTCTAGTCACTCATCACCCCCAGGGTAATCACTCTTTACACCTTTTGTATCATGGCTTAGTGTTGTCTGTATTTGAACTTTATATGAATGGAATAATAAATATAGTATGTTGTTTATTGTGTTTCTTCTGTCTCTGAATACTATGTGAGATTTGTTAATATTGTGTATAATTGAATATAGTAATTATCATTGACATATGACTACATTTCAATATATCAGTTCAATTTCTTTATCCGTTTATTCAATGAACATTTGGATAATTGCCTATTTGAAGATACTGTGAAAAGTGTTGCTCTGAGTATTCTAGAGATTTTGTTTTTGGTAAAGATATAGACACATTTCTTTCAACTATACACTTAAAATTGCAAGGTCATAGTTATGAATATATTCAGATTTAATCAATAGTGAGATTTCTGGTACTAGTTTTTATTTCTCCATGTCTTCAGCAATAATTCATTAATGGGCTGCATGCAGTGCCTCATGTTTGTAATCCCAGCACTTTGGGAGCCAGTGGAGGAGAGGATCACTTGAAGCCAGGAATTTAAGACGGACCTAGCCAACATAATGAGAACTCCTCTATACAAAAAATAATAAAATACCTAGGAATATATTTAACTAAGGAGGTGAAAAACATCTATAGGGAGACTTGAAAACAACTGAGGAAGGAAATTGTAGAGGATGTAAACAGATAAAGAAACATATCATGCTTATTGATTTAAAATGTCCATATTACTCAAAGTGACCTACAGATTCAATGCAATCCCCATTAAAATACTAATGTCATTTTTCATAGATGTAGGAAAAATAGTTCTATGCTTCATGTGGAACAAGAAAAATTCCCAAATAACCAAAGCAACCTTAAGTAACAAGAAAAAAAATTAAAGGTATCACTTTACCAAACTTCAAGCTATAGTTCAAGCCTACAGTAATTAAAATGGCATGGTACTGGCACAAAAATAGAGACATAGACTTATAGATCAGAACAGAGAACCCAGATATAAAACACTATTCTTATCACTATCTGATCTTTGACAAGAAAACAAAAACATACACTGGGGAATGAATCCGTATTCAATAAAGGATGCTGGGAAAATTGGATAGACCCAAGTAAAAGACAGAAACAGAATTGCACCTGTCACCACTCACAAAAATTAATATATGATGGATAATAGATTTAAACATAAGACATGAAACTATAACAATTATATAATAAAATGTTGGAAAAACTCTTATAAATATAGGCTTAGGCAAAGAATTTATGAAGAAGACCCCAAAGGTAATCATGGCACCAACAAAAATTGACAAGTGAGAATTGATTAAAATAAAAGCTTCTAGATAGCCAGTGAAACAATCAATAGAGTGAATAGACAGCCTAAAGAATGGGAGATAATATTTGCATTCTATACATCTGCTAAAGGGCTGATAACCAGAATATGTAAATAACTCACACAATTCAGTAAGAAAAAAAATCAAACAACTCCATCAAAAGTTGGCAAAAGACATGAACAAGAGTTTTTCAAAAGAAGATAGACATGGTCAGTAGACATGAAAAAATGCTTATCATCTCTAATCATTAGGGAAATGCAAATCAAAACCACATTGAGATATCACCCAACTCCCGTGAGAATGGTATTTATCAAAAAGTCCCCAAACAACAGATGCTGGTGTAGGTGCAGAGAGATAGGAACACTTATGCACTGTTGGTGCGAGTGCAAACTAGTACAACCTCTGTGGAAAGAAGTATGGAGATTCCTCAAAGAACTAAAAGTAGAACTATCCTTTGATTCAGCAAGCTCACTATTGGATATTTACCCAAAGGAAAAAAAGTCATTTTATCAAAAACATCTGCCAGCGACTGTTTATTATAATACAATTCACAGTCACAAAGATGGGGAATCAATGTAAGTTCCCATCAATATATGAGTAGATTATTAAAATGTGAATATGTATACCATAGAATACTACCCATCCTTTAAAAAAATGATAAAAACTAATATCTTTTGTAACAACCTAGATGGAACTGGAGACCATTCTTCTAAGGGAAGTATCACAAGAATGGAAAAACAAACACCATACGTACTCACTATTAAATTGGAACTAATAGATCAACACCTATGTACACATTTGGTAGTAAAACTCAATGGAAACCAATCAGGTGGGAGGGGGCAGGAGGCAGAAGGTACATTCCACCTAAAAGGTACAAAACCATGCTATTTTGCTGAGCGGCATGGTTAAACTTTGATGCAAAGCAATTCATGTAACCAAAACATTTGCACCCTGAAATATCCTGAAATTAAAAAAAAAAAAAAATTACCCAGGTAAGGTGGTAAGGACCTGCAGTCCTAGCTATCTGGGATACGAGGTAGGAGGAGCACTTTGGCCCAGGAATTCCAGGCTATGGTGAACTATGATTACAACTGCACTCTAGCCTGGGCAAAAGAGTAAGAGACTGTCACAAAACACAACAAAACAAACAGCAATAATTGGTGCTGTCAGTGAGTTTTCATTCATTTATCCGTTATTTCTTGATTCATATTCGAAATTTTAGCCATTTCATTGGTAGTGATATCCATTATGGAATTGATTTGTGTTTTGTAATGAATAATGAAGTAGAGTTTTGGTGGGTTTTTCTGTTGTTGTTTGTTTGTTATTGTTGTTAGTATTTTAGTTCTTGATTGTTCAGTCCCATTCTGGAAACAATTCCTTTGTAGGATATTTGTAATGCAAATATTTACTTCCTCTTGTGAATTGTCTTTTTTTTACCCTTTTACTGATATCTTTTTATGAATAAAAATTGTTGATTTTAATAGAGTCAGATATATTCATGGTAAGCCGCTTTTGTGTCCTGCCTTAGAAATCTTTACCTCCTCCTGTGTTAGGAAGGTATTCTCCTATGTTTCTTTCTAAAAGGTTTATTATTTTACTTTTCATATTTACAAATCCTATTCATCTGGACTTAATTTCTACAAATATTGTCAAGTAGGAATCAGAATTCACTTTCTCTACATAGAGAGTCAATTGACACAGGAAATATTTACTAAAGAAATGATACATTTTTCCACTGCACTGCAGTGTATTATATGCAGAAAAGATAATATAAATGAATTGAATTGTTTCTGAGCTTTCTACTTGGTTTAAGTGGCTGCTTTGCCTACCCTCGTACTGATGCCCCACTGGCTTACTTAGTTTGATAGTTTTACCATGGGTTTGGTGTTTTGAGTCCTCCAGTTATGTTTTCTTCTTCAAAATTAACTTGTCTATTCTTGGATCTTTTTATTTATTTTATTTTATTATTATTATTTTTTATTTCAGGCTCCTTTATTCCATGAATATTTACAGAACATCAACTATAGGTAAAACATTGGCATAATCATTGAAGATAACGTTGGAACAAATAAATCAATTGTATGAGGAAACAAAAGCATTATCTACAAATCAATTATGAGATAAATGTACACATTACTCACCACTCCTGGTAAAGTTGAAGATCCTAGCTAGTACAATTATAACTTAAAAATACCAATGGTTTATAAAAAAAATATAAATTTCATTACTTCTGAGTTACCAAGTTATGTGCAAGTTACCAAAAACAATAGAAAAATTCAGCAATGTAGCTAACTTCAAAATAACTATACAAAATCAAATATATTCCTATATAAAAAATAACTGTAAAAAATCAATTATATTCCTATTTTTTTAGACTTTGGTAAAAACATAATAAGGAAAAAATTTGTTTGCTCTTTGTATTTTGTCTTGTGTATTCTGTAACAAACAAGTAGTAAATGATTATGTACTTTTTATTTTATTTTTTATTCATTTTTAATTTTATTTCATATTTATTATAAGCTCATCAATAATGTTGATTCAAGAGCTTAGTTTGAGGATAATTTACAGATTTAATATTGAGTCATCCAAACCACAAACATGGTATATTCTCCAATTATTTATTTAGCTGCCAGACCCATCAGGTAGGACGAGTGCTGTCTTACTGAAGGGTACGCATCAAATACATGTTAACTGAGAGGGTATCAAGCCCAACCCATGTCAGACAACTCTGCAGTCATATCAGTTTCCCATGGGGCTACCCAAGGCTGACACTAAGTATATTATAGCTGAACATATTCATTTGTCTAATTTTACTTCCTTCTCTTTGATTCCTATTTTTTTTTTCTTTTTGAGACAGAGTCTCACTTTGTCACACTTGGTAGAGTACTGTGGCATCACAGCTCACAGCAACCTCAAACTCTTGGGCTTAAGTGATTCTCTTGCCTCAGCCTCTCAAGTATCTGGGAATACAGGCGATTGTCACAGTGCCTGGATATTTTTAGAGATGAGGTCTCACTCTGGCTCAGGCTGGTCTCGAACCTGTGAGCTCAGCAATCCATCTGCCTCAGCCTCCCAAGTGCTGTCTTTCTTTCATTTGGCCATTGTTGTAGACCATCATGTTGTCTGGAGCTTTAGGCAGCACTTTTATGATCACAAAAAAGAAACTGAGTGAAAGGATGGAAGATAAGGGAGAAGGAGAAAGAGAGATCTGCAGAAATGCTAATACAAAGCTCTAACACACTGAACATTATCCAATGCAGGGGTCAACTATCTACAGAAGAGCTGGTAGGAAGACTCCCTAATAAATCTCTATTGTTTAAGCTACATTAGTCATTCTGTGGTTTGCAATGAAGAAAATGTCTAGCAGACCTTACTTCTACATCAAATTTTTTTCCAACTTCTCTGTTGGATAGTAAGAGAGAAAATTTTAAAAATTTTACTGAAATCCAGATTCATGTTCTTCCACTTTAGTTCGCCTTTAAACAAAATCAAAATAGTGTCACTTGTTTTTTTTCATTGAATTAGGGATTTTGATTCCATATCTAATATTGCTTAGTTCTGTGTAATTTTAAGAAATGAATTTAACAGCTTTTAAAAACAAATATTTCTAAATGTATTGTATTTTATTTTGAATAAAAGAAGTTGCTTGAGATCAAAATTCAGATCTCAATTTTACTGAGTGCACCACATCTTTTTAAATTAGACCAGACTGCAAAACTTTTTCCAAGGTTTAAGAAAACAGAGTAACAACTTAATTTTTGTTCACTTTACTTCAATTTTTATTTAGCAATCAGATTAAACAATGTGCACGAAGTCAAGATTTCACTTACGAGAATGCTTTCTGTTGCTTTCTTGGGGACTCAAGTAGTAGCCTGCACAGAGGCAGGAATTTCTCAGGTTAAAGGACTTCACAACCTGCATACAATACATTTTTATAATTTTAGAACAATTTTAGATTCATTAATGGGGGAGAAATATGAAAAAATCAGATGACATCAGTATTCAGGGGTCTACGGTTTTACTGTATAAATGTTTTTTTCCTGCATATTAGAGAGACACTTCCATATTTAGATTTTTATTGTTATCATTACTGGGCCAATAAAGGTCTAATGAACAATGTCCTGGAACATGCATAGTATGATTAGTATTTCTTTATGATTATTTAGGGTTACATGTGGTTTTTGTTACATGAATGAAATTATATATTGGTGGCACTTGGAGTTTTAGTGTGCCCATCACCTGAATAGTGTCATTATACCCAGTAGGTAGCTTTTCTTCCCTCACTCCCCCTTTATTCCTCTTGCACATCCAATGTCCATGGACACTCTCTATGCCCCTGCATCACCATAGCTTAGCTCCCATGAATAAGTGAGAATGTGCAGTATCTGGTTTTAAGTTCCTTAGTTGGTTCATTTAGGATAATGGCCTTCAGATCCATCCAAGTTGCTGCAAAATATAATTTAATTCTTTTTCATAGATGAGTAGCATTCCTTGATATATAAATACTGCATTTTATTTCTGCACTCCTCAGTGGAAGGGCATTTATGTTGATTCCATATTCTTGCAATTGTAAATTGTACTGTAATAAACATACCATTGCAGGTGTCTTTTTGATAAAATGACTTGCTTTTCTTTGGGTATATATCCAGTAGTGGGATTGCTGAATTGAATGCTAGATTTACTTTTAGTTCTTAGAGAAATCTCCATACTGTTTTTCATAGAGGCCTTACTAATTTACTTTGCCACCAACAGGTATAAGTGTTCCCTGCATCCATGCCAACATGTATGTTTTTTCTGACTTTTTATTAAAGATCATTCATACTGGAGTAAGTTGGTATCTGATTGTGGTTTTGATAAGCATTTCCATAATGACTAGTGCTGTTGAGTATTTTTTCATATGTTTGTTGGCCACTTGTATTTCTTCTTTTGGAAAATGTCTGTTCATGTCTTTTGCCCATTTTTTAATGGAGTTATTTGTTTTTATGTTGGTGACGTGTTTAAGCTGTAGATTTTGAATATTAGTCGTTCATTGGATGGATAATTTACATATATTTGTTCCCGTTCTGTAGGTTGTCTATTTACTCTGTTCATTATTCCTTTCGCTGTGCAGAATTTTTTTTGTTTTATTAGATTCCCTTCATTTATTTTTATTTTTATTGCATTTGCTTTTGGGGTCTTGGTTGTGAAATCTTTTCCCAGGCCATTATCCAAAACAGTTTTCCATAGGTCTCCTTCTAGGATTTTTATGATTTCAGGTCTTACATTTAAGTCTTTAATCCATCTTGCATTAATTTTTGCATGTGGTAAAAGATGGCAATCCAGTTTCATTTTCTGTATGTGGCTCCAATTTTCCCGGCAACATTTATTGAATAGGATTTTGCCCCAGTATATGGTTTTGTCTGCTATGTTCAAGATAGTTGCAGGTATTGGCTTTATTTTTGGATTCTCTGTCCAATTCTCTTGATCTATGTGTCACATTTTTTTTTTTTGTTTTTGAGACAGAGCCTCAAGCTGTGTCACCCTGGATAGAGTGCTGTGGCATCACAGCTCACAACAACCTCTAATTCCTGGGCTCAAGCAATTCTCCTGCCTCTGCCTCCCAAGTAGCTGGGACTACAGGCACCTGCCACAATGCCTAGCTATTTTTTTGGTTGCAGTTGTCATTGTTGTTTGGCGGGCCCAGGCTGATTTGAACCCACCAGCTCAGGTTATGTGGCTGGAGCCTTAGCTGCTTAAGCCACAGGCACCAAGCCTCTATGTGTCACTTTTAAACCAATATCATGATTTATTTATTTATTTATTTATTTATTTTGCAATTTTGCAATTTTTGGCTATGGCCAGGTTTGAACCCACCGCCTCTGGTATATGGGACTGGCACCCTATTCCTTTGAGCCATAGGTGCTGCCCCAATATCATGATGTTTTACTTACCGTTACTTTGTGCTATAATTTGAACTGGGTAATGTGATACCTCTAGATTTGTTGTTTTGCTTAGGATTGCTTTGGCTGTTTGGGCACTTTTTGGTTCCATGTGAACTTTAGGATTGTTTCTTCTAAATCTGTGACAATGACAGTGGCATTACAAAAGGGATTTCACTGAATCTGTAGATTGATCAGGTCAGTATAGTCATTTTCACAATATTGATTTTTCTAATCATGAGCATAGGATGCTTCTCTACTTATTTGTGTCATCTATGTCTCTTTCATCAGTGTTTTGAAGTTTTACTAATAGAGATTTTTCACTTCCCATTTCCTTGGCTAAAAATATCTATTAGCTATCATAAATGATATTTCATTGTTGACTTTCCGCCTTGATGATCTGTCTAGTGCTGTCAGTAGAGTGGTGAAGTCCCCTACTAGAATTGTACTTCTATCTTTTTTATTAGGTTTGATAGTTTTTGTTTAATGAAACTAGGAGTTCCATTGTTAGGTACACATATGTTTAAGCTGGTTATTTCTTCTTATTGTATTTTTTCCTTTATTGTTATATAATAATCTTATTTTTTATTCTCATTGTTGTTGATTTAAAATATTTTATTTGATATAAGAATAGCTACTCCTGCCTGTTTTTGGATTCCATATACTTAGAATAATTATAACTCTTCTTTTTTTTAATTAAATCATAAACACATGGATCATGTATACATTAATGCATTTATGGAGTACTATGTGCTGATTTCACATAGAATTAGGAATGCATACATCACACTGCTTAATATATACCTCATCTCATTTACTTAATTATTGTGTTAAGACAATTATACTTTATGCTAATAGATCTGACATGTACCCTTGCATTATGCACCATCAGTGTAACCCCCTTCCCTTGCATCTGTAAGAATCTTTATGAGTTATGTGTGTCACTTGAAGGAGTTGGGAAAGAAAGTTGAGAGGTGTGAACCAGCTTCCCAGAACTGGCTAGGCCTACGTATTATCTCCTTCTCCATCATGGTACTATCCTAGAACCAGTAACCTTCGGTTCATATGGTCATTTTTTTCTCTAGGCCATACTATAGCTGAAGGCCACATAAAATACCATCAAGCAGATTTCTGCTCTGATAGCCTTAGGGTGAAGCTTCTATCAGCTTGAAATAGTTGCAACTTTTTTTTTGAGATGGTATTTCACTTTGTTGCCCTGGCAGGCTAGAGATGGAGTATGTAGAGTCAGCTTAGCTCACAGCAACCTCAAACTACCTCAAACTTTTGGATGCAAGCAATCCTTCTGCCTCAGCCTTCCATGACACCAGGACTATACGTACCTGCCACAATGCCCAGCTAAACTTTTTCTATTTTAAGTAGTAATGATGGGGACTTACTCTTGTTCAGGCTTATCTCAAACTCCTGAACTCAAGTGATCCCTCCACCTCAGCCTCCCAGAGTGCAAGGATTACAGGTGTGAACCACTGCGCCCCACTCCGAACTGAAGTTTTTTAAAGGAAGAGGTAAAAGCCCCTCCACCCCGTACCAGGAAGCCTGGATGTGGGAGGCACACACATCAGGAGACAGCTACTCCCCAAGCGTCTTGGATTGATTGTCCCTGGAGCCAGTGGTAGGGTGCGCAGGGAAGGAGAAGGAGAAGCCTGAGGAAAAGACTGAATTAGGAAGAGCTGGAGCTTTGGTCCCTTTGTCTTATGGGGCCCTCTACTGTTCTGCACTCTGTTCACTTGGAAACTGCCCACCCTGAATGTCGGAAATCTAAGAATAACACAGTTTCCCTGGGACCTCCAGGCCCCTGAAGCTCCCGTATACTCTCTTGCCCTCTGACTGGTGTCTCTACCAGGAGGGGTGCGGACAACTTTGGATCACAGTCATAGGCTATGGGAAGGAGAGAAGCACACCCTGTGCTTTCCCTTATCCCTAAAAGTGCTGAAGCTCACTGAATTTTCCCTATGAGAATCCCACCCTACAGTTCAGAGCTCTGAGAGATTCTAGCAATCTTCCATCAGTATTCTGTTCAGGCTGTGCTTTTTCACTTGCACTTTTTTCTTCTTCTGAGATAATGCAATGACCAGTGTCTCTGGTCAGCAATCTTGCTTCCCATCCCCAGTATTTCTTTCTGTTAGGGATAAGGGGGATGAGGAATACAGAAGGTAACATCTATATCTTAAATTTGAGTTGATCTCAAAAGTAAATAATTTTGCAAACGTTAAATCTTTCTGGTCTTTCCTTAGCTATTATTCTTTGCATGTAAACCATCCTTTGAAATTTCAGAGACTATTGAAGGGCCAAGCTGAGCAAGTATTTCAGTTCAGCTTGTTGCTGTTTATTATGTTTGGTTTTCTTTGGTCATGGACTGTAAATGATATAGTCTTTAATTTTTCTCCTTTTACTTTATTAACAAATTCTTTCTGTATAATCATCTTAAGGCAATGAAATTATAAGCAATTCAAGAATCATCATAGTCACTTATTCTAATTGAATGATATTTCTAATAGATATCTAGACATAATTTAAAGTATTTCATCATTTTTTAAATGTATGTGCCAATTTGATAACCTGTACTGATAAGTGCCGTTTATTTCTTTCATTGTCTTTCAGAAGATATGTTAGATAGACTATGTAAGGAGAAGTGAAGGAAAAGATTAAGTGAAATTAATATGGAACTACGTAAGTAGCAGAGATTGACAGGGAAGATTTTATGAAAGTATTTTGGAATCTGAAAGCAACTTAATGAAGGAGTAGGTTCACAAGCTGTTACAAAAGTTCTAAGCTTGAAGAAATGTATTCAGCATTTTGAAGTGGAAAGTTAATTTTGTATCATATTTAAGGTTTTATCTATTTGTTTCTTTATCAAAACAACATTTATTGAGCACATATTCTGTTATGGGCAATGTAATTGTTTCCCTAATCTAAATATTAGTATTAAGAACAAATAGCTACTTTTAATAATGCTTACACTATGACTAGCACTATGTCATACTCTATAAGATACAATAAAATAGGGAAAAGAGAATTATAGGACTACACATCTAGAGAAAAAAAGCAACCAAAATGTAAAAAATTAAAACAAAGTGGGATGAAACTAAAAACTATTACTAAAGTATAAAATTCATCTGTATGTTTATATAGACCAGGTCACACTGATAGGTTTTGAATGTTATATAATAAGATTCATGCATATTTTCAAGCATGAATATTTATATTTAGCTCTATAAAGCAGTCTCTTCTGAAGACTTTCAAAGTACCATTGCCACTTTTGACCTATTTACAGAAGTAGAAGCTCTTTGAAATCCCAATTGTTTTCAATATTGTCAAATTTATTTAAAAGACAGATCATGATTTTTGAACTAACACTTAGTGTACTCTGAGAGTTATAGCTAATATAGTTGAATAGTGTCATATTTATTTGCTATCAAGGTGTGATTCTATTGGAGGTGGCTATACACAGGCTTGTAGATATACCTCACAGACCTCTGTGATGGGCTAGAGCATTAAGAAATTGAGGCAGGGTAATTCAGCAAGATAAGATAATGCCTTGAATATGTTCCTTTGAAAGAGAAAGCTGGAGCAAGTTCTACCTACAATAAGGTAGAACACTTATAGATGTACATTGTATTTGCTTGATTAAAAGGATTTAGGTGTGATTTACTTTCTTATAGAAGAAGGAGTATTACATAATATATATTCTAGCTGTAGAAAATTGCACTTGAGAACGTACGTTTTAGTTTTCCACATTTATAACACAGTATGAAGTCTACACTTTATAAAGATATTGATTTTCTTCATGGCTTGAAAATATAGCACCAAAGACAATTCAAAACAAAAATCAGCCATATTTATGTGCAAGCAAAGAAACATCTCTAGATAAGTATCTTTCCTTGGTAATTTTGAGCAAGGTCAGTTATTTTAATTCAGAAATTATTTTATTTACCCTGTGAAAATTCTCTTCCTGTCTATTTCCTACTGTGATTGTCATCTATTCAGTTTTCTTTTAGGTTATTTATACTAATTAGAAAGCAAAATTTGGCAGGTGATGCTGTTAGAGGATTCAATTTCCTTTTGGAATTTAACTCAGGAACTGGAGTTCTAGAGTATAATAATTATTAAAATTTTCATTTTCTTTTATCATTGAAAAATGTATAATGGCTTTATTTTACAATGACAAAGGAAAATTACAGTTCAGAAAGTGAAACTATAAATATTTCCATTGATAAAATTTTCTTAGAATTTATAACTATATTCATCTGTGTAACTGTTATTAAAATAAAATTAGAGTGGTGAAATATACTTCTTTATGACTTGTGGTAAGAACCTCAGAAAGCAGAGAATTTCAAGTATTTTGGTGAGTCTCAGTTATATTTTTGATTGTTTCTCTAAGACTGTAGTTTACAGGAATCTATAATGAAACAAGTTTTATACCCACAAATATGAAAGATTGTGAAGAAATTTGACCTTCCATTTTTGACTAATTTATTACTTCTCCTTTGAAAGATTAGCCTTTGCCCTTGTGCTGGGTCTCATTCTCTCTCACTTGAACAGTTTTGTTTTGCCAAAACTTTGTCTCTCTTCCTTCATCAGTTTCTCTCTCCCTACTGAATCATCCCCATCAGCTGTCACTAAGATGGAGAAGGATATGCAGCCTTCATTTCTCTGCAAAAAACAAATGTAAACAGCTATACACAAACTAAAAGTGCCCTGGATGTCCTCAAGGATGGCAAATTTAAGAATATGTAGCAACACAATAGAGCAAAACTCCCCCCAAAGAATATCCATCCACACAGAAAGAATCACGAGTGAGATCAGCATACCTGAGACTCCAGGAGATGGCTAAGAACAAAGAAAAAAGTCAAAGGCCATGGCTATAAGCCATGTGGTGAGAAACATTGTGGCCTCCAGTGGCATGTACTGGTATGCACTGGTATCTTTGCCACTAAAGTCACCAATAGTCATTTTTGATAAGAACCCTAGAGAGGGAGACACAGGTACACAGCCTCACTCCTACAGAAGTAGCTGCTATTATACCATTTAGGAACCAGAGCTTCCACCTCTTTCAATCTTTCACATGACCCTGGCCCTTGAGCTGTGTCTACTCTGTAAGTATCTGTACTTCAAACCCTAGACCTATGGTACACCAAACCCACCATTCCTGAGACACCAGAGCAATCATGATAGCTAGCTTGTCTGTACCCTGGGCTCCATAACCAAGGTCTCTGTGTACTTGCTCATGCTATAGACACCTACTCAGCCAGCATTCTCACTTTAAATAAAAAACTAGAAATGATTAATCTTAGTGAGAAAGGCATGTCAAAATTCAATACATGAGTTTCAAAGCTGAAAGCTCATGTCTTGGACCAGTTAGCCAATTTTTGAATGCAACGGACAAGTTCTTAAGTAAATTTAAAATTGCCACTATGATGGAAACATGAATAAGAAAGCAAAACAGCCTTCTTGCTGATTTTGAGAATGTTTTAGTGCTCTAGATCAATGATCAAACCATCCACACCATTTCCTTAAATCAAAGCCTAACCCAGAGCAAGTCCTGAGTGCTCACCAACTCTATGAAGGCTGAAAGAGGAGAGGAAGTTTCAGAAGAAAAGTTGAAGCTAGCAGAAGTTGGTTCATGAGGGTTAAGAAAAGAAACTATCTCCATAACATTAAAGTTAAAAAGCAAAGCAGCAAGTGCTGATATAAAAGCTGTAGTAAATTATCCAGAAGATCCAGGTGAGATAATGGATGAAGGAGGTTACACTAAACAACAGATGTTTAATGCCAACAGAACACCTTTGTGTTGAAAAAAAAAGCCAACATAGAACTCCCACAGCTAGAAAGGAGAAGTCCATGCCTGACTTCAAAGCTTCAAAGGAGAGGCTAAAAGCAACTGATGTCTTTAAGTTGAAGCCATTTTCTTTTCCCCAAATCCTAAAACCCTGATAAATTGTGCTAAATCTTATGCTGCCTGTGCTCTATAAATGGAACAAAGAAACTTGGATGACAGCTAAAGCCTTAGGAAGATTGTCATACAAAGAAAGATCTAACAATTAAGTTCATGAACTTGCCACCATACCCTTACATTGGCAGCACTGTACAGACAATTTGGGAAAGTTTCATGACCTTGATGCGTCAGTCTCTCAGAGCTGTGTTTGTGTTGACATATGGTGGTGCTTTACTGAGTGGAGTTAATTTTGATTGTTTTTGTGTTCCATATGACTACAGTTTTGTTGGTCATCTCAGAAAGGGAGTTCCAAAATTGCTTTGATGAATAGTTCCAAGTTGATGTTGATGAATAGCTTCCCAAAGTGAGCATAGTGATATTCAGCAGTGAGATATGGAGCCCTTTTTCTAGAATGAGTTTGTGAACTTAATTATCAGAACTTGGTTGATAAAAAAGCAACAAAGTTTGAGAAAATAAACTCTAATTTTTAAAGAAATTCTGTGGGATAAATACTATGAAAGAGAATCACATGCTACAGAAAAATCTTTTATGTAAAGAAGAGTCAATCAATGTGTCAAACTTTGATCATCCTTTAGCATTGGTCACACAGATGAGTAATCAGCCATCCATATCTAGGCAAGACCCACCACTAGCAAAAAATTGCAATTCACTGCAGCTTCAGATGATCATTAGAATTTTTAACCAATGTAGTATTTTTTATTACGATATGTATATTGTTTTATCAGACATAATTCTGTCACACACGTAGTAGAGTATAAACATAACTTTCATAAGTACTGGAAAACCAAAAATATCATGTAACTCACTTTATTGAAATATTCTCTTTATTGTGGTTATCTGAAAACCAACTCTGGATATCTCTGATTTACACTTGTATAAAGACTTATTTGTCTTGTTTAAATACCTTTATAAGATAATCAACTAATTAGAGTTGAGTTAGTGACAATATATTCTGTAATTTATACCATAAATGGAAGTAAAATGCACAACATTAGCACAACGGCTAGGAGGGTGAAATGAAGTATACAGTTATAAGTTTCTTTATTTTTTTATTGAATGGTAACTATGTACATTAATGCACTTCTGGGGTACAGTGTGGTGTTTTCACATACAATTTAAAACATTTCCATCAAATT
This sequence comes from Otolemur garnettii, assembly GCF_000181295.1. NCBI lineage: Eukaryota > Metazoa > Chordata > Mammalia > Primates > Galagidae > Otolemur > Otolemur garnettii. Next base: position 16,158,482 of record NW_003852397.1, on the reverse strand, counting down.
GGTTAACATAGCCTTCATGTCATTTTCTTAGTTATTGTGTTAAATGTTCATATTCTACTCTTAGAAAGATTCACTTGTACCCTTGTAAGATAAACCACAGAAGTGATCCCTCCAATCCCCCTCCCTCCACCCATTCCCCACACCCCAGTTATAAGTTTCTTATCCCCTAAGTGAAGGAAGACTGAAATAAGTTTAAGATGTATACTATGTGCATTAAAGAAGCTTCTAAGATAAAGAATTATATCTAATATGTTAATGAAGAAGATAAAATGTAATTATAGAAATACTTGATCAATTTAGAGTTAAGGCAAATAAGGAAAAGAATGATGAACATTTGAGAAATAGAAAACAAATAGGAAGATGGTAGATTTTAACCCAACCATATTATATTAAATGTAAATGAATTAAACCTCCCAACTAAAAGTCATGAATCATGACTTAAGTAAATAAAGGCAAAATATATGAGCATGTGATAATCTTTAAATATAAAGACACAAATGAAAGACTTGGAAAAGATATAACATGTAATGCTAATCAAAAGAATCCTAACACGATTATATTAATAATAATATTTCTCTCACTCCCCCAGGTTGCCCTTTTAATCTGTTGATGTTATTCTTCGATTTACAAAAGTTTTAAATTTTTATGTAATCTAACTTATCTCTTTTTTCTTTTGTGCCTATGCTTTTGGTATCATATTTAAGAAATTATTATCAAATTCAATGTTATGAAGATTTTCCACCATGTTTTCTTCCAAGCACTTTACTGTGGCATTGGTTTTAATTGTAGATACTATAAGTTCATGAGTGTGTATATGTGTGTGACAGAGAGAGAGAGAGAGTGCATGTTTATACACGTATATATTTCTGTCCACTGAAATAATATAAAGAAATGAGACCTCAGAGCAGTGTATATACTTAATACTAGAACTTAGTTTCCAAATAACTTTACTAAAGAGGTACTGAGCCTTGGCTAAAAGGCCTATGATAGATTTGTGCAGGAAATGTAAATGGTGAGCCCAGGTTTTCTTATGTCAGAAAGTAAGAATTCTCAAAGAATGATGGGCCTATAGGCAAGGAACAAAGGATTCAACCTGAAGAGGCTGTCACTGACCAACTACGTGACATTTGTGTATCTAAAAATATCTTAATGGTAATACACTATAAACATTAAATAAAACAAAGGTTTATGAACCTATGAGCATGGAGGAAATGTAAACCAAAGTGATTAAGAAAATCTTATTTACCCCCAGAAAATCCAAAATAGAAGGAAAGAGAATTTGAAATTAATTATTTTTCAATTCCCAATGTAATAATTATTTCAGAAGAGTTTTAGCATTATTTATTAACATCTTTGCATGGCAAGCAAAATAGTTATAGAAAATATCAACTCTTAATTGAAAATATTAAGCTTCACTTTATAATGAAGATATTCCATTGACACTACCTCCTCAACAAAGTAATGAACATAATGTCCCCACCCAGCATATAACCAAAAGTTTCTCACATCCTGATGTGATGCAATAAACACATGTCATCGCCTGATTAGTATTCTCTCCACAAATGTTGGAATGAGGAAAAAATTGCTATATTCTTTAAGATAACTCACCTGAACTCTTCCCAAATTCAATAACATGAAAAAATGGGGAAAAAATTAAGCTTGTTTAAGATTATAAGAAATTAAAAATGCATAACAACTAAATGCAGTAAATGATACTTTTTGGATCCTAGATCTGAGGAAAAAGATACTGATAAAAGACATTCAGGGGGTCACTAGAGAATTTTAAATATGGGATCTAGTAGATGATATTATTGAATATTAATTTCTTTTAGTGTGATAATGATATGGTATTGTATAAGAGGAGGTCATTGTTTTTAGGAATTAAATACTAAAATATCTATTTAAAGAAGAAGTTTCATAATTTGTAAAACTTAGATGATTTAGCCAAAAAGGAAAAAGCAAAGTAAGAAAAATTTCAAGAGTAAAACAGTGTTGTGAGCTGTTCTTTTAAGTTTTCTGATGTTTTAAAACTGACCTTTTCTGCAGGAAAAGAAAAAGCACAGACTAATACCAGCCATCACTGTAAGGTTCTAACTGTTAGGGTCTCTTTGAGAGCTTATGATAGTTACTTTACTCCTCTGTACTTCTGTGGGATTTCTAAAATGAGGACAGTAATGAAATCTACGTCTGCAGGATTTTGGCAGAGATATAATCCATGTAATAACATGAAAAACACACATAGCATTGCCTAGTACATGATAGGGCCCCTCAGTAAAGGTCTAGTCATATTTTTAGATTTGCCGAAGATATCATTACCATTTTGGGGTTTCATTGGTTGGTTTGGGGTAAAGAATATTGAAAGTTGGCATTCTGAACTTGGTCTTCAATGCCATAAATATGGGATCACTACCAATCTCACAACTAAAGAAAGAAAATATAACAGCACAGAATAGATTTTACATGTAAGTCTATAAATAAATTGCAGTGTCTCATATAAGATTGTTAGTGAAACTTTAAATCTTTTTCTAACTAGCCAGCTGACTAATCCTCATAATCTTAAAATGAAATTTAATAATGCAAGTGGTGAAACCATCACCATTGCCTTCTCGGAATCTGTCAAGAACAGAAGGCTCTGTCAGCATCCTAAGAAACTACTTGCAGAAATGACCCCACTAGAGGCCTAGGAGCCAAAGGGTAATTAAAGTTGGGCTCTGAGCCACATGTGAAAAGTCTGTTTTATCTTTTTAATTAATGACAGCACTACTTCCCCGTCCTGCTGCGGTGTGGGACCACAGCAAAATTAGTGGCAATATAAACCACATTAAGGCAAGTTTCCATCAGCAGCATGGCTAACACATAGTTAGTTTAACTTTATGAGGCAATAAATACAGACTATTACATTGCTGAGTATCAACATCGACATTTTCACTGTATAGCAAGGAAGCAGTTCACAAAGCAGGTAGTTACAACCTGCTTGGAATAGCTTCAGTCCCAAAGATGTTGATAACTGAGGGAGCTTCACATCATATACCACCTATTTTCTATGGCATGGGTCCTGGGCAATTTAAATTTATGTTGCATAAAATGTCTTCCATGCAAAATCAGCTTTCTCATTATTGAAGGGTAAGAGAGAGAGATTCTGGGGTATCTCTAAATATTTCATTTTCAGTGCTTTTATTTGATTCAAAGCCATTCACATTAGTACAGAGAAAGGCTTCAGCATTATCTCAATGTATGTTTTATATTTATCAGAAGATCCTTTTTGTTGTTTTTTGGTGTGTTGTTTACATTGGTTGGTTTTTGCCCCTCTTAACCAAATTGCACTCAACTGATTCATGCAAAGCTGGATCATCCTATCTCTCTTTATCAATAGAGTTTGCTCGAGCTCTTAGAGCTGTTTTTGAATTTCAAGCTTAACCAACATTTAAAATTTAATGCTTTGTTTAAAACAAACACCTACATTGGTATTATGTAAAGGAAAAATAACCATGTATAGTTACTTCCACACGGTCAATTCATGCTTGTTTGGAAAATATGCATCTATTCCAAAGAGACTGATGTACTAAAAAACGATTTAAGCATCTCTTTCATTTGCTTATATGCCATTTTATGAAGAGAAAGCACTGAACTTACACAGAGATCTCCCCCCAGCTGAACCAGGCTGCATAGGTGTATAATTTTCTCACCTGCACATATCTCAGCCATCTATCAAATATCTCAATTTGTCATCCAGAAAGGGGTTGTATGTGTGCGTGTGTGTGTTTACTTGATTCAAGATGGAAAAAAAATGTATAAATATTTATTTGAAGGACATAGTAAAGTTTAGACAGTAGTAAAAAAGAGGAGCAAAGGTTCAGAAAGATGACAGGATCTGAGTTTCAGATAACACAGGATAAATTAACCTTCTCTAGGAGAAAGGCATTCCATTAATTGCAACAAGAAAGAAGGATGGGTGGAATCTAGAATGATCTGTCAACTTGGTGAGAGAAAACGTAATAGTGTAGCTTGTTTTACATCTCTAACTATTGTGGCATAGCAGTCAAGGTTGTCTGCAGAGTGTCAGGGATAAAAGGAGAGGTCAGAATTTTGAAGAGAGTAGAACAAGTCTACGGTGATCAGAGGCAGGATGTGCTGAGCTTGCTGCGTAATGTCTGGTCCCGACAGTGTATTCATGGTGGTACCTATATGCTGGGCCTATCATTACTTTAAATGATATGTGCATTAAAACTTTTTATGTCATAAGTTACATTCATACTTATATATAAGTTATACATTATATTTACAGGCTGTATGTAATTTCATTAACTCCAAATTTATTCGGCAATTCGAGTTGTCCTCCCAATGAACATCCTGTATCTCCCCCTTTCTCAGTGTGTTCTTCCTCATTTTCACATTATTTTATGCTGCTCTGTTTTCACATTTGAATTTTAGACCTTACTTGCTGTTTTTTAGAATGAAAAATAAGAATTTGGTTTTCTCACACATCACAAGTTCATACACACTCATCATTTACATACACAAACTTTTTAACATCAATTTTTAGCATTTAAATGATTAACATAATAAGATATTGCTTTTAGTAATATACATTGTGTACTATGATTGTGTTGTCCTTATTATTGTACTTTTTTGTTTGTTTTTGTAGTGAGAATTATGGCTCTAGTTCCAATTTTCCTACAGGACCTATTTCTCTCCATATGAGGTCATCTCTATTTGCCCTCTTCCTCATCCTTTACTTTGGCCTCTCCTTTTTCTTTTCTTCTTGGAGATTTTACTTGTGGTAACCTCTGCCCCTCTGCTTTGTTCGACAGTGGTTGATATCATCACCTGATTCATAATCCAAGATATGAGACATCAGCATTCAGAAGATTTTCCTTTTTTTTTTTCCTATTTGTGAAAGGAATTTCTTCCAGAGAAAGGGTACATAAGAATAAAATAGTCTGAGTCCTTGCATATCTGAAAATTCTATCTTCGACTTGATTGATAGTTTATGGGGGAATTATCCCTCATAAGGTGTTAAGATATTTTTTTAAAAGAAAAACTGATAAAGATATTAAAAAACAGAGATGCCATTCTGATTACTAATATTTTCCATGTGATCGTTCCCTGCTTTCTTATTCTTTCTGACAGATTGAGAACATTATTCTCACCTGGTAATTTTTTTTTGAAATTTCAAGTTCCTTGTCCTTGAAAAATATATAAAATATGAAAATAATTGTGACTATATTGATACTTATCGGATTAAGGAGTAATAACAACTTAAAATGTGGAAATTTTCTATCTTAATTCTTAGGAAATTTTTTTGTCTTAAATAATTTTTGAATAGTTTCCTGCTCCTAATTTTCTGTCTTTTTATAAGGAAAGTAATTACACACACACACACACACACACACACGCACACGCACACATATACGTTACCCTCCATACACATTTCCCATCTTTTTATCTTCTGCTTTTCGTGATCTTTTCAATTATGTCTTACTGTCTTTAAGTACAATTTTTAATTTAGGTTCTTGAATCTTCCTGTTACTGCTCTAAATACATTTCTCCTATCTTTTATTTTCCTTTTGTCTTATCCATTTCTTTCAGATTTCTTCTTTTCTTTGTTCTTGTTGTCTGTTGTTGTTTTGGTTTTTATCTTTAAAATTGGGCGTTTTCCTCAGATACTTAGTAATCCTTAGCTGTTTATTCTATCTGAGACCAAGGTAATAGAAAAATGGCTGGGATGTGTTTACTGAAGGTACTTAGGGAGAGACTGTTCAATGAATGGCAGAAATCTGATATAAATCATGTATTAAATAGATCTTAAGTTATCTTATTTTGCCCTACTTCAATTTTCCTTCCTCTCTATCTATTTGATGTTTACTTTTTAAATTAATTTGCTACTTTTTAGCATTTAAATTCTCTGCCAACATTTTATTCTATACTGGCTGTTCAAAGGAGTACATTATATGTTCTTAACTTTTCACAGTTGTAGTTAGATTTAATTTTGTACTACTTCTATGTGAAATTTGAGAACAGTGTGACTAGATAGGTTTTTTGGCCCTTAAATATCTTTTAATGTAAAGTATTATTGTATGTTTAAACCTCACACCATTAAGATATGCTTTTTTCCCCTTAATTTTATAAGTGTTTTAAGGAAATTGAAGAAATAATCTTTTATACTTATACATACATTTACCATTTCCAGTGTTCTCCATTCCTTCCTGAAATCTGAGATTTCATTTGGTCTCCCTTTGACCTGAAGAATTTCATTTAGCCTTTTCTGGGATGTAGCCCCACTGATAACAACTTCTATTAGAATTTGTAAATTTGAAAATATCTTGCCTTGATTTTTTGAAGGTTAACTTTACTGCATATAAACGTATAAAGAATAAAGTATTGACATTATTCTTTCTTTTTCTTTCTTTCTCTTTCTGCTTCCTTTCTCCCTCTGTCCTTCCTCCCTGTCTATTTTTCTTTATTTTTTTTTGTTCATTCTTATAATAGCAACTTTATAACTTCTTTCTTTCTGGTTATTTTGGCCAGGCTGAGTTTGAACCTGCCACTTCCAGTATATGGGGCCAGTGCCCTACTCCTTGAGCCACAGGCTTCGCCCCTATCACTTCTTTCTGGGAATTTAAACATGACATCTTGGCCCAAATTGTTTTTTCTTTCTTTTTCTTGATTGAGTTTATATTTCCTCCTGTTTAAAAATTGTATAATTACTTTGAATCATATCCTGGATTTTGTGTAGAGATTATTTTCCCTATGTTTCTCTAAATATTTTTTGTGATTTATTTTATTTTACTTATTTGTCTATTAATTTAGTTGACTTTAAACTCTAAATTCTGTCTCCCTTTAGGTAGGTAGCCACTGAAGCTTCTCTTAGCCCGTTAGCCTTGTTAGAATAATTCATTCTATTCATATTAATTCAGAAATTTGCTTTTTATTTGTTCACAGTTTATAAGCAAAATATCAAGTTGTCTCTTTGTGATTCTCTCCTTGCTATGTGGATTTACCATTTCCTAGTTTCTATGTTGCCTCAAATTCCATCCTCTGATTCTTCAACCAAAACGTTTTCAGTGTTCTCTGTGAATTTCGGCTGTTCTTGTGAAGTACTGATTGGAAAGTATCCTCTTTCAAAAAGGCATAAAACTGGAAAAATCATCCAGTATTATTTATTTCTTTAAATTGTCTAGTTTCCTATAGTTTATTTTACGGTCTTGTTCACTTCCAGTACTTAGAAAGTTGATTTTTCAAAATTTTGACCAGAGTTTATAATGTCTAGAGGAACATTGATATAATGTAACTGCTTTGCTATTACAAAATGCACCACATCAATCTAGTCACTCAATCTCCAAATTTAAAAAATTATGTTTTAAGTGTTTAAGATGCTTGTTTTTCTATTGCTGAAATTTACTAAGGGGAACGTTCTTCAATTCCATCCAGGTAAATACAAAATACACAAACTCTCCATTTTTTATGGCTGAATGGTATTCATGGTATATACATATACCATGGTTTCTTAATCCATTCATGACTTGATGGGCACTTTGGTTGTCTCCACGTATTTGTGACTATGAATTGAGCTCCTATAAACACTTGAGTACAAACGTCCTATAGTAAAATGATTTCCTCCCCTTGGGGTGATACCTAGTAATAGGATTAAGGATCAAATGAAAGGTCTACTTTTAGCTCTTTTAGGATTCTTGATGGTTCTTTCCAAAAGGCAATATTATGTTTGCATCCCCACCTATAGTCTGTAAGTGTTCCCCTTTTTCCACACCCATGCCAGCATCTGAAGCTTTGGGACACTGTAATGCTAGTAGATGAACAAACATAGGCCCCCACTAGGGGAAAAACACGATTAAATTCAAGAAAGGGGAAGGAGGGAGAGGGACTTAGTAAGCTCCCACCTAATGGGTACAGTGTGCCAGGGGTACATGGCACACCTCCTGGGTGAAGGACTCAAATGCACCTTGGACTTTTCCTAACAAACACAAACAATGTAACCTAATTGTACATACCTGTTTATTAACATGAAATAAAAATAAATAAACATTAAAAAGAGCACAGGCTTAAAAGCTAAAAAAAATTATGATTTAGTTCTTTATTTAGGTCATGACCACCATTTCATATAATCTATTGGAAAGTTTTATCATCTTTCTCTAAAACATGCCTCTACTTTATTAATATTATCAATATTTTCAGAAATAGGATAAGGAGGTGCGTTGCTATGTTACGCAGGCTGGATCCAAACTCCTGGGCTTAAGCAATCCTCTTACCTCAGCTTTCTGAGTAGCTAGGACAGGAGAAGTGGCCTATTGCATTCAGCTTATATTTACTTTGATTGCATTATTTTTCCTATATTTCCCCAGTTTGTCTACCATCATCTCCTTCTTTGACTGACACAGTGGCTTCTTAACTGGTCTTATTGCTGTCATTCTTTCCCCATTACACTTTGATCATGTCTGTTAGCCAAAATGATCTTTCAAATCAAAAATAACCGTGCCTTTCTACTTATCCTAACATGAATTTGCCATTGCTGCACAAATGAAATCCAACATTTACACCACAGATTCCAAGTCTTTATAGAATCAGTCCCTATTCAGCTCCTTTATCTACATTGTAGGTAAGGAAAAAGCCACTGCTCTCCCTATTCATCTTTATATTCTTACTGGTGTATTTTTCTGTTTCTCACATTTAGCTACTTTATACCTGCCCCATAACCTGTGCTTTTCCTGTACATTCTGCCTAGAATATTCTTCCCCTAGATGCCTACATAATGATTCCTGTCTTTGAACTCACAGTAGATGTCCTGAACTCCTTGGGAAAGTACTATCCTCAGCTTACTTTTCTCTATTCCACTGTTCTGTTTTCTTCAAAGCAGAAACAAATTTCTGCCTTTATTTGTTTATATATGTAAATATTTACAAGTTAGTGTTATCTATCTTTTCACAACTGTATCTCACCGTTATCTAAAACAGAGACTTGATACATGACAAGTATTTAAAAGAGACTTAAAAATTAATCATTAGTGCAAAATTGATGGAATGGTAATTCACAGTTCTTATAAAATTGGGTTAAAAGGTTATTTTTAATCTCTTTTTTATTAAATCATAGCTGTGTACATTGATGCATTAATGGGGTACAATATGCTGGTTTTATATACAATTTGAAATACATCAAACTGGTTAACATAGCCTTCACCTCACTTTCTTAATTGTTGTGTTAAGACATTATTATTATAAACTTAGTAGATTTAACATGTACCCTTGTAAAATGCACCACAGACTTGGTCTGACCCATTATCCTTCCCCCAGTCATCCTCCGGCTTCCCTCCCCCTCCCCTTTCCCCTTTATCTTGGGCTGTAGTTGGGTCATAGCTTTCATATGGAAGTGTGGGTGCTTATATATTGGCTTCATAGTAGAGCTGAGTACATTGGATACTTTTCGTCCTATTCTTGAGATACTTGCTAAGAAGAATATGTTCCAGCTCCATTCTTGTAAATGTAAACATAAAAGAGGTAAAGTCTCCGTCTTCTTTTAAGGCTGCATAGTATTCCATGGTGTACATATACCACAATTTATTAATCCATTTGTGGGTCGATGGCACTTGGGCTTCTTCCATGACTTAACAATTATGCAATAAACATTCTGGTGCAAATATCTTTGTTATAAAGTGATTTTTGGTCCTCTGGACATATACCTAGTGTAGGAATTGTAGGATCGAGCAGCAGGTCTATTTTTAGATCTGTACATGATCTCCAAACTTCTTTCCAAAAGGAACATATTAGTTTCCATTCCCACCAGAAGTGCAGAAGTGTTCCCTTTTCTACACATCCACACTAACATCTATAGTTTCGGGTTTTTGTGATGTGGGATAATCTTACTGGAGTTAGATGATATCTTGAGTTGGTTTTGATTTGCATTTCTCTGATTAAGGATGATGAGCATTTTTTCATGTGTCTGTAGGCCATGCACCTGTCTTCTTCAGCAAAGTGTCTATTCAAATCTCTTGCCCACAAAGAGATGGAATCACTAGTTCTTTTCTTGCTAATATGTTTGAGTTCTCTGTGGATTTTGGTTATCAAACCTTTGTTAGAGACATAACCTGTAAATATTTTCTCCCTTTCTGAGGGCTGTATGCCATGTTCTTGGCTGTGCAGAAGCTTTTTAGTTTGATCAGGTCCCAGTAATTGTATTTTTGGTGTTGCTTCAATTATCCTAGGGGGTCCTCCTCATAAAATATTCTCCCAGGCCAATTTCTTCAAGTGTTTTCCTTGTACTCTCTTCTAGTATTTTTGTAGTTTCATGTCTTAAGTTTAAATTTTTTATCCAGTGAGAATCTATCTTTGTTAATGGTGAAAGATGTGGGTCCAGTTTCAGTCTTCTGTAAGTTGCCAGCCAGTTCACCCAGCACCATTTGTTGAATAGGGAGTCTTACCCCCACTGAATGTTTTTGATAGACTTATCAAAGATCAAATGATGAAAAGTAGCTGGGTTTATCTCTTGGTTCTCTATTTTGTTCCACAGATCTACCTCTCTGTTTTTGTGCCAGTACCATGCTGTTTTAATCATTATAGATTTATTGTATAGTCTGAGGTCTGGTAGCATGATTCCTCCTGATTTATTTTTATTTCTGAGTAATGTCTTGGCTATTTGAGGTTTTTTATGATTCCATATGAAATGAAGTATTATTTTTTCAAAGTCTTTAAAGTATGACAGTGGAGCTTTAATAGGAATTTCATTAAAAATTGTATATTGCTTTGAGTAGTATGGACATTTTAAGTATGTTGATTCTTCCCAGCCATGAGTATGGTATGTTTTCCATTTGTTAACATCTTCAGCTATTTCTTTTCTCAGAGTTTCATATTTCTCTTTAATAGAGACCTTTCACGTCCTTTGTTAGGTAAACTCCCAAATATTTCATCTTCTTTGTCACTATTTGTAAAAGGAATAGAGTCTTTGACTATTTCTTCAGTCAAGGACTGAAATATTTCATCTTCTTTGGCACTACTGTAAAATGAATAGAGTCCTTGACTATTGTTGGTATTTATAAAGGCTATTGATTTGTGAGTACTTATTTTGTAACCTGAGACATTGCTGTATTATTTGATTACTTCTAAGAGTTTTGTAGTTGAGTTCCTGGTGTTTTTCAGATATACAATCATATCATCTGTGAAGAATGAAAGTTTGATCTCCTCTGATTCTATTTGGATACCCTTGATCACCATTTCTTGCCTGATTGTGATACCTAAGACTTCCATTACAATTTTAAAAAGCAGTGGAGACAGTGGGCAGCCTTGCCTGGTTCCTGATCTGAGTGGAAATGTTTCCAAGTTTACTCCATTCAACACAATGGGTTTTGCTGTAGATAGCCTCTATCAGTTTAAGTAATATCCCTTCTATACCTATTTTCTTAAGTGTTCTGGTCATAAGAGAATCCTGGTAATTATCAAAAGCTTTTTCTGCATCGATTGAGAGAATCATGTGGTCTTTGTATTTTTTTGTTTTTGTTGTTTGTTTATGTGATGTATTATATTTATAGATTTACCTATATTGAACCATCTTTGAGACCCTGGGATAAAACCAACTTGGGCATGGTGTATCATTTGTTTGATGTGTTTCTGGATTCTGTTTGCTAGAATCTTATTATCTTATTAAATATTTTTGCATCTATATTCATTAAAGATATTGGTCTATAATTTTCTTTTCTTGTTTGGATATCAGGTTGATATTTGCTTCATAGAATGTGCTGGCAAGTATTCTTTCTTTTCCTATGCTTTGGAAAAGGTTAAGTAATATAGGTACTAGTTCCTCTTTAAAGTTTTGGTAGAATTCTGATGTGAAGCCATTTGATCCCAGACTCTTCTTTTTTGGGAGATTTTGTATAGTTGATGCTATTTCAGTACTTGATGTAGGTCTGTTCAACATTTCCACTTTTTTTCTGGCTTAGTCTAGGAGGGTAGCACGCTTCCAAGTATTGGTTAATTCTTTCAGATTTTCATGTTCCTGAGAATAGAGTTTTTTGTAGTATTCATTAAGAATTTTTTGAATTTATGAGGTGTTTGTTGTTATTTTGCCTTTATCATTTCTAATTGATGAAATTAGGGATTTTAATTTTCTATTTCTGATTAGGCTACCCAAATGTTTATCAATTTTGTTAAACTTTTCAAAAAACCAACTTTCTTTTTCTTTCTTTTTTTTTTTTTATTAAAACATAGCTGTGTACATTAATGCAGTCATAGGGTATAGTATGCTGGTTCTATATACAATCTGAAAAATTTTCATCAAACTGGTTAACATAGCCTTCATGTCATTTTCTTAGTTATTGTGTTAAGACATTTATATTCTACATTTGGAAAGATTCTTTTAAATAATTCTTTTGTTTTCAATTTCATTTAATTCTGCTCTAATTTTGGTTATTTCTTTTCTTCTGCTGAGTTTAGGGTTGCAATGTTCTTCCTTTTCCAGTTGCTTGAGATGTCCCATTAAGTTGTTGACTTCATCTCTTTCCATTCTCTTGAGGAAAGCTTGCAATACTATAAATTTCCCTCTTAGGACTGCCTTTGCAGTATCCCAGAGGTTCTGATAATTCATGTATTCATTATCATTCTGTTCCAAAAATTTGGTAATTTCCTTCTTAATCTCATCTATGACCTAGCTATTATTCAGCATAAGGTTATTTAGTTTCCATGTCTTTGTATGATTATGCAGATTCTTATAATTGGTGACTTCAACTTTTATTCCATGATGATCTGCGAAAATACAAGGAATAATTTCTATTCTTTTAAATTTTCTGAAATTAGCCTTGTGACCTAAGATGGGATCAATTTTGAGGATGTTGCATGGCCTGATGAGAAAAATGTGTATTCAGTTTTGTTAAGATGAAATGTTCTGCAGATGTCTCTTAAATTCAATTGTTGTATGGTGAAGTTTAAGTTCAAAATTTCTTTGCTTAGTTTCTTACTGGAGGATCTATCCAACACTTTCAAAATCTTCAACTATTATGGTGCTGGAAGATATCAAATTTTTCATGTCTGTTAGGGTCTCCCTTATAAATTGAAGAGCATTGTGGTTGGGTGCATAAATATTAATAATTGATATCTCAATATGTTGAGTGTTTCCCTTAACAAATATGTTGAGTGTTTCCCTTAACAAATATGAAGTGACCATATTTGTCTTTCCTTACTTTTGTTGGTTTAAGGCCTAATGCAGTGGTTCGTAACCTTCCTAAAGCTGTGACCCTGTAATACAGGTCCTCATGTTGTGGTGACCCCCAACCATAAAATTATTTTCATTGTTAGTAGCAACAAAGTACTAGTAGCACTTGTCTTCATCTTTGAGCATTTGAGAATGTTCAAAAGCTTTGTCTGCAATGTCAGAGAGCCTTTCTTCTGCCTGCTCCATTCTATTACTGAGGGATTTTGCTGTATTTTTCAGGTCTTTGAGGGATGTAAATTCTTGCCTCTATTTGTCAAAATCTTTGGTGATTTTTATCTTTTAATTCATTTGAATTCTTGAGACAACTTACAAATTACTCCTTGAACTTCCATTTACAACTTTACTTCAATTCTGTTAATCTTACTTGCCATCCAAATTCTGAACTCAATTTCTGACATCTCAGCCATTTGTTTATGAATGGGATCTTCTGTTGCATTGCCTTTGTCATACGTTGAGAGTTGATCTACTCTGATTATTCATGTTGCTAGAGTTTTTCCGCTCCTTCCACCCTATGGTTATTTTTCACTGTTTGGGTAGAGAAGCTGGTAAGGTGAAACTGAATTGAGGGCACCTGGAGTTGTAATTAAACAGCCCTTTATCAGAGTGCTGGGACTGGTGAGTGTGGCTTTTCCTCTATGGCTTTACAAAGGTCCTGTTCAGTACTAAAGCCTGAGACTCTGGGGACCCACTTGGTATGATGGGGCTAGGTGGCTCTGTCCTGTATTCAGCTAGACTCTGACCAATCCTAGTGAATCAGTGACTTTGGGTTGAAATCTTGGCTGTGGAGGAATACAAACAACTAAGACACCCTGCCCCCCATGGGCAACAACTGGAAGAGGAGAATCAAACCCTCCCACTATAACAGAACCAGGTTTTAACCTTGGAAAGTCTCCTGGTGATCGGCCCAGATCAAGCATTCCAAATCAATTGTCCCAGTCAGCACAAATGCAGATCAAGTGGGAGAGTTCCAAAGGTCTCCAGCAACTGAACAACAGGGGTCCACTGGCAGCTCAAGTGTGACTCACTCTGGTGCTCTGTGGAGTCAGAAAGGCCCGCCCAACAAAAAAATTATTCCAGGGGGGCTGGTGCCTCTTTCCTCACCTTGCACCTCTGTCATACCCAGTCACTGGTAACCCTGCAGGGCTGTGGCCCAGCTCTCTCTAATACTCAAGTATACTAGGGATTTGCACCTGAGTCAAAAGGGAGTCAATGCCTCTCCAACCAGGCCGTCTCACTATGCGACCTGAAGGCAGGAGGAGTTCAGGCCTAATTCCCTCCAGTGTTCATTGGAAACTGGGCAGTGTTCTTCCTGTGTGGGGGATGACAGCTGGGGGGGTTACTGTGGCAGAGTGTGGTTTTCTCCCTCTGAGGGCCACGCATTTGCCTTGGCCACATTCCACCTCTGGAACCCCCATGGGGCAAGGTCACGCACTCTCTATGTTCTACAGCATTGAGGAGGTGTCTCTTCCAAATTTGACCCCAGTGGGAGGGTCTGTGGAGCTGCCACCACAGTTAGGGGTGATGCTACCGATCTGGGGTGCAGCCATGGGACTGGTCACAGGAGTGATCAGGTGCCAATGGGCGGTGCCACCTTTGCCACCAAGTGGGGGCACAGGAGAGGGTTGGTGCTGGTGGGTGACAACCCCCACCGTGCACATGGGTCACAGGAGCAGGCTACCTCAGTCTCTGGTTGTGGGGAGGGTCCTGGGCTAAACACTTTCCAGCATGGGGCAAATCTCTCTTCCCTTGTGACTCCCTGCTTCCACTAGAGTTATAGTGTCAGTGCAGCTGCCCTGCAACCCATGAGATGCCCCACCCTAGCAAAAATCCACCAGACACTCTGGATTCTGGAGGGTGTAGTTTTCCAGACTGCTAGAAGTGGAGGGACCGGTGGACTGGGAGTTCAGGAAGGCAGGGAAAATATTTGTTCAACTTTTATCCTGGGCAAGAGACTGCCTAGGGTTGTAGCAGTATCTCTCTGGGGAAGAAGTTCCAACCTTCAGCTACTCTCTCCCCTGTGGTATAACAAGACATCTTCTGTTCACTACTCACTCACAGATACAACACAGCAAGCCACATTCGTGGTGTGGGGTGGGAGGATTCTCGTCCTCTTTGGGATAGGTTTTGTACCTGAAATTTGCTTCCTTGGAGTCCCAACTTGCCTCAGCAGGGATCATGCAAACCCATCAATCTTCTCTCTCAGCTCAGCTCCCATTCTTCAGCTTTATTGGGTTCATTCTGGGCATTACTTCTCCCTCTGGACAGGAGCTTCTGCTGAAAGCTGGCTTCAGTCGGCCTTCTTGCCTCCTCTCTCCTAAAAGGTTATTCATTATTTTGATAATTTGTATTGTTCCAAAGCATACATTTTTCAAGGGATATAACTATAAATATTGTAGTATGCTTTGTACCTTTAATTATGTTATATTTTCCTGGGAAAATGTGTTCAAAAATTCTTCCAACTTGATAGAAGAGACCCATATTAAAAATGATCAAATCTAGATTTTCTATTCATAGTGTGTGTCTGAAAGTTTTTCTTAATCATTTTACTATCTTTTTATTAGTGAATAGAATTTAAGATTTAAATATTCATATATTAAATGGAGTAATAATGCTCTATTCACATATATCTTCATTTGATAATTAGAAATGTCCCTAGAAATTGATATAGCAGGTTCTACTTGTTTGAAGTTGATTCTAAAGCCAAAAGAATGCAAAAAATATAATATCATGGCTATTACTGTTCTCCAACAATTAATAGAAGATATATAAATAGTTACTGCTTCATAAATAAGCAAAAACTATTTCATTGAAATTGCAATCATCTTAGCATTTCTCCTTGAGAAGATCATGAGGGAAAACATTCCATAGGGTAATTAAATTAAGAAAAAATTCAGACAGAGCATATATCCTTTTCTAAATAGAAAAAAAATGCACAATTGACTTACTTATTTTCTAGTTTTCTAAAGCAAGTCATTGATGTTTAATACATTATTTTGTTTCTGATTCATATGGGCTAGTATATTCCTAAGATTTGTCTAATCAGACACTGGCAAGTACTTTATAACATTTTTCTTGGCAAAACTCTCCTATTTCTGAATATGTTAATATAAATGTATTTAAATTTCTTCCTTGGTGATTTCAGGCTGATAAACATACATATCAAATACATATATTTTTGCAAGGCAAAAGAAAAAAACAGTAATACTTGTGCTTTCTCATTAGGATTCCTTCGTCTTAGAAGTATTTCCTTCACATAATTTTCCTATTATAATGGTAGAGAAACTTACTTTGCCTGATATTTTTTTTAATTCTAGTGTTGCTTTTCTTTACTTTTAGAGAAACTCAGTGCTGAGAGAAAAACTCAGTCTAATGGCAGTTTGACAGCTTTTTCTCCTGGTGATAAAATGAAATTGATCAAATGTACATTAAAGCTTTTAGACTCTAAAACATTCAGTAACCTAGGGATTTCTGCTTAAATAGTATACGATTTATGAAACTACTCCATCTATAGCTGGGTTACTCATGCTAAATCTCCAATCTACCTGGATCAAATTGTATTTCTCCTTATTTTTATATTTACATTTTTCCAAAATGGCTTACCATGCCTCTGATGTGAGGTTCCTAGCTCATGAGAATTTGATGTTTTTACTTTAATGTGAAGATGCCACAAGGACTGAAGACAAAATTTTCTAACTTAAAAATCAAATGACTTGATTCTGCATAATAGTACTTTAACTCTCAGATACTTTCTCCTAGACTTCACTAGAGATACAATCATTACCCACAGAGATTACAGGTAAGGAAAAACAATACCTGAGTTCTATCTGGTGATTTGCATTTGGCAATATTATAGGATGGTATAAATTTACTTCACCATTTATAAATATTTTACTTTCATTCATTTAAACCCTCCACCTTTACCATAATTATGCCATTACCATTTTATAAAAATAAAAAGCAAGTGAGAACAAGGTTAGATAGAAACATTTGTATCATTAAATATGCAAAATCACTTTTTCACAATGCAATTTTTCTGAACTTTTTTTGTGAACAATGTATTATTTGTGTGAAGGAATAATTGTATGTGGAATTTTACAGTGTATATTTATAACTTACATTTCTCATAAACATAGCCTCTGAAATAGATAATGGGAAGTCTATTACAATTTCCTCCATTCATGGTCACCTTAGTATTTTTTCTTCCTATTATTGCTGATAAAATCACCATATTAACAAAATTGTCTACCTTATGATGATAAAATTATGGCATTATATCAGCAGATAATAAAGAAATGGTTCTATTAGTAAAAATATGTCTTTACAAATTGGATTCCTTTATTATCTACTGTAGAAAGGATCTATTACATAAAAACATAGCAAAGTACTTCTAAATTTAATGATGTTCTTTACTGGTGTTTAACTGAGTGATTATTTCCATCACAAGAGTAATCATAACCTTCCTTTTGTATTTATAACTTTATAGTGCCACTGTTTGTACACAGTGAAGATTATACATCAATTCTCACACCATCCAAAAAACAAATGTTCTTTTTTTTTTTTCTCACCAATATCTCTTTCACTTCCCTCAAGAGAAATATTTAGGAACACAGAATACAATAATATTGGATTCTATTGACTTGTGGTCCTCAGAGAGAATATTGAAGGCAACTGATTAAAAAAATGATACAGAAGGAGGCAGTATGAGCATTCGAATTTACCAGTGAATTAAAAAATGTCTTTCTTTTTAAAAAAGAGTATCTATATTCATATAATCTGTGGGCAATGCAGTCCAGGCACAATAATACCTAAAGATGTGGATATACCATACTGGAATAAACACAAGTTAATATATAATAATCTTAGGCTATTTTTTTCTCTATTAAAGATATAATCTGTTTCTCTGAGTTAATGCCTGATCTTCTTATCCAGTTATCTGAATCTGTGGCTGAAAATCTTATGTGCAGATGTTTTGAGTTTATGGCATGTCAAAGAAAAATAAATTTAATGAAATTTTACAGTTCCATTAAATTCCCACGCTGGACATTTCACGCTTGATTCTGCTTAGCTACTATCTAGCCTGTGTTCTGGTATAAAACCACCACAAGATATTTAATAATTGCTCTTGACATTATTTTTTCAAATGACAAATAGGCTGATATTCAACTAACAAGGTCATATATCATTTAAAATTTGACTCAGGTAAAAATTCACATAATTAGGTAAAACTATTGTGGAAAAGTAAATATGCTTTGAGAAAAATAAGATTTTGTTCCAAAGCAATAGCCTTACAGACAGTCGAAACTGAGTTATAAGATGATTTTTAGTAAAATATGTTCTTGCCTTACCAAATACATTATGAAAACACTAAAGATACCATACATATTATAAATATATTTACTAATAATGGAATCAGGGTTTTTCCAAAGTTTCAAAAGTGAATGTATGTGATGTAGTCTAAATTTCTCCTACATTGTTCTGTCCATTTCTAGATTCTTTTGTTAGAAAGAGGATTTTATCTTACTCTGAGAATAATAGATGAGCAGAAATAGGATACTACTAACTCCAGTCTACTTTTTCCTGTATTTACCACATATATATGTAGAGCCTCATATTTACTAAGTGTAGTACTGGATTTTTAGATATTTGGAATCTGTGCAGATTTTAAAAAAAGATGCTCAAATTCTTGAAATTCACAATTCAGTGGGAAATTGCTTTTCAAAAATTGTAATATTCATATTGTAATGTTGGATATTAGATAGCTTATCGTAGAGGAAGGAAAGATTTGTTTCAACAAATGAAATGTAATAAGGCTTATTGAAGAATAAATGCTGAAGTCTGAACTGGAGTTTTAGAGAATGATTGACTGAAGATATAGGTGGTTTTGATTGGAGAATACAGATGGGATGAGGAACCCAGCTGGAAAAGTAAGAGAAGTTCAGGAAATAGTAAAGAAACTGATGTGGCTAAGGCATATAACATGTGAGTTGGGTGGTACAGAAAATAAAATTGGAGGTAAGAGTGGAAATTTATGAAAGACTTTAAATGTCAAGACAGTAACTTTATTCCCTTTACAATGGAGATGTGAAATTTCAGGAGTAGGAGTTAAGTATAAGTTTACCTAATCTATTTTAAAAAACTAACCTTGTTGCAGTTGGTCCAAACAATCATAGTGGAGAGGAACCATGGGTAGGAGATGAACCTATGACTTGGGAGCTCTGCATCCAAGATATCTTGGATGTTTATTCAGTACAAGGTCATGAGAATATGTGTAGTAAATAAATAGCAGAGAAGATTTGACTTGTCGACTAAGTGAATCTAGCAGTAAGAAGGAAAGCAAAGATAATAAAGATTACTTTGAGCCAGAGCACCTGGAAGAAGTAACACATTTACTGGGGTAAAGAATACAGGTTGGTTGATGTGGGATAGTCTTTCTAGTCAAGACAGACGTGGTTTGTGCACCACAATTACAACAGTATTCTGTATTTGTGTACTAACTGTTCCCAGTGAGTTTTATATGATTAGTCGTTCATTAATGTTTTTTCTTTCATATTGAAGAATTCCTTTTAACCCTTCTTGCAGGACTGGTCTACTGATATCTCTCTGCTTTTTGTTTTGTCAGGAAAAGACTTTCTTTCCATTTCTTGAAAAATCCTAATCCTTTTGAAGATATTCTATGTTTGAGGAATATTTTTGCAGGAAATAATAGTCTAGGCTTCAGGTTTTTCCCTTTAGTACTTTGAATATGTCACACCACGCTCTCCTTGCTGGTATGGTTTCCACTCAGAAGTCTGGTGCCAGACATATCACAGCTCCTTTATATGTATTCCTCCCCAACCCCCCACCTTTGCTTCCCATAGAAACTTTTACTTTTTCTAAAGTGACCTTGGTGATCTTGATTTTTAAATTTCTTGAGGTAGTTTTGTTTGGGTTAAATCTTCTTAATGTTCTATGACTTCTTATACCTGAATATTGATATATTTCTCTACATTGGAGAAATTCTTTGTCATTATTTCTTTGAACAATCTTTCTACCTCAGTCTCTCTATTTCTTTTAAAGCCAATTAACTCTTATTTGCCTTTTTATGGCTATTTTCTAGATCTGGTATGTATCCTTTATTTTTTATTCCTTTTTTTCTCTTTTGACTACTTTTAAATAGTGGTCTTCAAGCTCACAAATATTTCTGCTTGATCTATTTTGCTATCGAAAGACTGATGCATTTTTAATCTAATCAGTTAAAAATTTCAGCTCTAGATTTTCTTCCTTTTTAATTATTTCAATTTCTTCATTAAAATTGTCCAATATGATTCTGAATTCCTTCTCTGTTTTTGTATTAAAGTTCATTGAACGTCTTCAGAACAGCTATTTTAAATTCTTTGTCAGAAAGGTCACATATCTCCATCACTCTAGATTAGTCACTAGTGTTTGATTTAGTTTATTAAATTAAGTCATGTTTTCCTGAATGTTCCTGAAGCTTATGTTGGTCCATGTCTATGCATATCTCCACTTGGAAGACTTAGAGTATTCATTCTAATCTTTATGGTCTGGGCTTGTTTGAACCCATTCTTCTTGAGAGGATTTTCAGTTATTCAAGGAGAATTAAGTGTTATGATCTAAGTCTGTTGTCACTGCAACCATATCAACACCAGGTATTATCCAAGCCGAGTGCTGGTGTAAGTCTTGCAGACTCCTAATAGTACTGCCATGGTGAACTTTGGTAAAGTACAGGAGAATTCCCTGTGTTACTGGAAAAGTCTTTTACTATATTTCCTTACTTTCTATGCTGGGCTGCTGGAGTTAGTGGAAGAATGATGGGGGCTCTCCTGTCTGGCTAGCAAAGCTGGTACTGCAGTAGGTTATACTTGAAGGTGATCTTATAGGTATCCTACAGATAGCTACCTGGCTACCACAGAAGCTTATTCAGTCCAACGGCTTGTTTATTTCTCAGAAGGTGGTGAATCTTACCAGGCTAGGTCCTTCCTTCCTTCCAAGGCAATAGGTTTTCTTTTGGCTTAGGGTAGGTTTACAGATGCTATCCAGGAAATAAAGCCTGATATCAGGAGTTTCATCATTCTGCTTGGTACTTTGTTTTACTGTGACAGGTACCCAACTAGCAAAACAAACTCCTCTCATCTCTTTTGCCTTTTTTTTTTAACCTGAGCTGTGCCGCCTGGAATTGAAAAAGAGTGAAAATTTATTAATCCATTCATGGGTCGATGGGCACTTGGGCTTCTTTCATGACTTAGCAATTACAAATTGAACTTCAGTGAACAATCTGGTGCAAATATCTTGGTTACAAAGTGATTTTTGGCCTTTTGGATATACACCTAGTAGAGGAATTACAGGATCAAACAGCAGGTCTACTTTGAGATCCCTGAGTATTCTCTGTACTTCTTTCCAAAAGGGACGTATTAGCTTGCACTTCCACCAGAAGTGTTCCCTCAAGTGCCCATCGATCCATGAATGGATTAATAAATTGTGGTATATGTATACCATGGAATATTATGCAGCCTTAAAAAAGATGGAGACTTTAACTCTTTTACATTTTCATGGATGGAGTTGGAATGTATCCTACTTGGTAAAGTATCTCAAGAATGGGAGAAAAAATATCCAAAGGCACTCAGTATTTGGTTCGCTGTTCCTGTGATGCTTTATATAGGGAATGGTCTTAAGATCCACCTAGGTTATCATACCTAGGGTTACTTCCACATCCACAATGTCACATAATTGTGAATTATGGTTCTATAAATATTTGTGTTCAGGTCTCCTTTGTATAAAATGAACTTTTTTCCTTTGGGTATATACCCAGCACCAGGATTATTGGATCAAACGGTATTTCTACTTTAAGTTCTTTACCATTTTGAAACATCAGGGCTCAGAGAGACTAAACAAGTTACTAAACCTTATAAAGCTGTTAAGGGACATGCTGAAGTTCAAATCCACATTAGCCTGACACCAGGGAAGGTATTATTTCTACTTTAATATACCTAGTCATTAGAATCCTGAGTCTTTATTATCAACTAATATGTCATTTATTATCAAATCAGTTAAATCCCTCCAGACGTCTTTCTATCAATGGAGGAATAATATTATTTTGGCCCTTCTACTTTAGAGACCTATGTGAGTGTAGAGTAAGGTAATACACTCCAATGTGTTTTGACGATTTATGAAGGCTCTGACCATATAATTTTAATTCATATAACTGATTTTGACTTTTTTCTCTGTGTAAAATCCGGTGACATCTGTAATAACAGAGGAACAAAGCTAGAGTATTGCATTATGTCCTATAGTAAACCAGCAATAATAGCTTCAGTAAATATCACGATCGTCTAGCATCATGACTTACTAGTTAACAGGAATCTAAAGCTAAAATTATTTCTTTCATATGTCACCTTGACTTCCTTAACATTTCAATGTGGTCTCAAATCATGCTAGATAGCCTTGTTTTCTTTGTTCAACTTTGTTCTGGATATTTCCTTTTAAGTACCTTCCCTTGAAAAGATTTCCTTGTTTTTAATTCTCAAGTATTATTTATGAAACTCTTACACATAGGTACTGTACAGCATAAAATAAATAGGAAATGACTAGACATCTAAAATGTAAATGTAAAAAAACATTAATGATCTGTGCAACCGCTCTTCCTGAGTAGTAGAGAAGAAAGAATAAAGAGGGACAGATTGAAGGGGCTGCCAGCTGCCTACGCTATTCATTCTATGACAGTAGGGTTCATGTGATTTTAGAATGTACTTGCTATTTCACAATATTTAATTAATAAAACACTACCATAAATGTTTCCACCTACTCAGACTTGCCTTCTAATAAAATAATTCCAACCTCTGTTATTCTCCTATTAGTAATTTACCTAGTAAGTTTTCAAAAGGAATTTGGATTTAGGGTTCAATTTTTTCTTACTCACAGTATAGATTAAGGGCCAGTGACCAAAGTATACACAATTAAAATATTTTAATATGGGCTTAATTGATAATTCAAGATGGAAATAGTTAGATCAGAAGTTGAGGCACTTTGTGAGTAGATTGAGCAGTAGAAGAATGAAAATCTGAAAACCAAATAATATGTAAATTTGTCAAGGTACAGAGAATAGAAAACATAAAAGAATAACAATTAATCTTTTTCTACAAAATGTTTGGTACAGAAAATCATGGTGATAGTGAAGAAGGGTAGGTTTAGGAGAGAAAAAGGAACAATGTGTTAATCTCAGAGGAATGCTGCCATTTTCTTCCTTTTAAAGGTGTCCAATGCCTACATGACTTCAAAGGGTATGTTTTTATTATGGAACTTTCCTTAACACTGATGCTGTGTGACAATAATAAAAAAAAACAGTCAAAAATAGATGAGAGAAAAGAGGGTTTTTGAGATACAAATAATAGTTCTAGGGATCGAGGCCAAAGGCTGTGAAAGAAAATCATTTGGGGGCTCTGAATGAGTGCCAAGATTTTGTTTCAAACACATTCCTTTTATGTATATAGGTTCATCTTCTTAATGTTTATTGTCTATAAAAATGGAAAGCAGATCATCTCGTTTCCTCCAGGGACATTTGATAAGAGAGGGTGAAAACAGAAAATGCTATCTTAAAAAAGTCTGTGAACAAACTATTCTAATATCGCACAGCTTGACTGACTAAGTGGTTTGACCAAATGTCATCAAACTTCCTTTGCCATTCTGCACTTCATAATCTGGTTTGTTCTATAATTATGGAATAGCAATAAAAATAATGTGAAAACATCCAAATGTGATTTACCCAAGCAATAAAAATAGTGAAGGAAACATCCTACATACATTTATGATTTCATGATGTACTAAAGCAATAAAAATAGTGAAGGAAACACACTACATACAATTATGACTTCATGATGTGCTGTGTTTTCATCATTGTTTTTAACACTTGAGTAAACCATACCTAGATAAATTAGTGCATTATTCATATAGTAAAACTTGCCATGTCATTGTTTTCAAGGAAATAAGTATTATTCTTCCACTACTTTACCTACATATTTATCATCATAATGAGCAAAATTCCCCTGATTGTTTACAAACCCTCCCCCCCAAACCTAGTCATTTGCATGGAATCCAAAGTCCCATACAATCCAGCTTTAACTTTATTTACCCAAATGATGTTTGATACCCCAATATTTTATCTACCATGATTTGTCTCCATTCTTTCAGTATACATTTTCTATTTCTCTAATATTCACTATTATTTTCTCATTGTACCATACACAAAAATGCACTTCTTCCCAAGATCCTCCTATTAAAATCCACCTGTCCTTTAAGCTTTACTCTAGTTCAATAGTATGTGCTATTACTTCAAAGTAAATCCTTTATTCCATAGTTTTATTTTCTTTTAGCCCTTTGCCCTTCCACTACATCTCTTAATGTTCTCTTTCTGTATTATGGTTAATTATGCTTATGTCTGTTTCTATTAGCAGAATGTGTACAGTTTGGAAGTAGACAACATCTATATGATTCTCTCACAGTATTTAGCATACTGCCTTGACTAGTTATTATATGTAATTACACATATATTGAGAGTTTAGTCTTTAGGAAATCTATTTTCTTAGTAGGACATTCCTACTTTTGCATTTTATTTCTATTTGAAAATACCTTCATGGGAGGTATATTAAAAGAATTAGAAGATTCCCATGAAAATTATTTTAGCCACTTAGATGATTCATTAAAGGGTTTTTTTTTTGTTTTTTGTTTTGAAAATTTATAAATATGCTTTTGTATTTAATATATATATATATTTTAATTTTTTTA